>NC_134100.1:67337836-67406341 GCF_000715075.1 Nicotiana tabacum
AGAGCCTATCCATGGCTATACAAGAGGATACTGACAAATCAGCAGGTTGTGCAAGATAAATATAGTGAAACCCAACATAGGGAATTCAGTCTTGCAAATATGATGACATCGTAATCCTTGAGAAATATTCAGATAGGAGTTGGGGTTTTAAAGGTACCGTATAAGTATTACGAAAATAAAAAAACGGTGTCACTGAGAAGACAGTAAAAATTTTTAGTTCAGAATCAACCTTACGAGCACAATGGCGTGGAGGTAAGTAATTAAGGATAATTATAGGCGAGTAAGAACATCAAAAATTGTTCCAGGTATATGATGTAATAATCTCGCAGCTTTACATGAGTCAAAGGGTCTCTCTTAAGTACTACAAAGAAACACTAGCTGAGGGAATAAGGAAGAAGGCTTCAACTTAAGCATAGTGACATAAATAAGAAATGGTCTTGTAACAACAGTCTCACAACAACATTGTATGTACTCCATAAGAAAGTGGCACATATCGTGGCTAATGAATGGGGAAGAAAAAAAATTCAAAAGATGATAGGTGAGATCATATGAGTTACAGGAAATTCCAGTATTTGTGGGCAATCAGATAAGCCATGTATTCATGCAACAAGTGGTAGAACGGCCATGAAAAGTAATTGCTTATGTTTAAATACAACTAAGAAAGCACGAGAAGAATTACTTGACCCACGATTTAGAGTTAGCTGCGGTGATTTATGCACTAAATATGTGGAGGCACTATTTGTATGGCATTCATGTTGATATCTATACGAATCATAAGAGCCTTCAATATATTTTCATTCAAAGGGAATTGAATTTACGCCAGAGGATATGGTTGGAGCTACTGACAGACTATGACGTTGATATTTTATACCATCTGGGAAGGCAAATGTAGTAGCCGACGCCCTCAGCCGTAGATCTATGGGTAGCATGTCATATTTACAGCTAGAGAAGAGTGGGATAGCCCATGAGATTCATTAGCTAGCAAGTCTTGGAGTTCGATTACTGGACTCAGGTGATACCGGAGTTACTATTCAGGACACGACAACATCCTCTTTAGTAACTGAAGTGAAGGAACGCCAGTAGGAGGATCCTGTGCTAGATCATTATAGAGATATATCCCCTCAATAGGAGAATACACCACTTGAGATTATAGGAGATGGAGTCCTCAAATATCGAGGTCTATTATGTATTCCTAATGTGGCAGGGTTGCGCCATCATGTTATGGGAGAATCTCACTATTCTCGTTATTCTATTCATCCAGGAGCGACAAAGATGTATCATGATATCGGGGAAATATACTGGTGGGACGGAATGAAGAAGGATATAGCAGAGTTTGTTGCTCAGTGCCCTAATTGTCAGCAGGTTAAGATTGAGCATAAGAAACCTGGTGGATTATTGCAGGCTATAGAGATTCCGACTTGGAAATGGGAAGTGATTAATATGGATTTCATCATAGGCTTACCTCGTGTCGTGCCCCCTTTTTCTCGTGAAATCGGGCTTCGACATGTGACAACCCTTTTAAAGGAGGTATTAAAAGAAGAGAGTCGCCACCTAACGCTTTTTAAGGTGAGTTAGGGCACCTATTTGCAAATAACTATGTTTTAACTAGTCAACGCCACCAAAGATCGGGTAAGGACTCAAGTTACCTCAAAGAGAAGGTGTTAGGAATTCCTCGAGGTCCACAACTATGGGTCCCGGCCAAACTTAAATTATATGGATTAGTCTATGTGATCAAGTAAGCAAAGAGAGTACAAAATCTAAGCATTGTATTACAAAGAGATCTTGAATAGGGAGGTGCAACTATTTTTCCGTTCTAATAGAAAAGAAAGAAAACAAAAGGGGGGGGGGGGGGGCTAAGTTTTTAGCCTAAAGGGTCACCCCGTGCAACATAAATAATATTTCGTAACTCCTTTGAGATAGGGTGTTACTCATATTATCCAGCGGGAACAGACTATCATTTCCTGCTACCCGATTACTATGTTAAAGTTGTTTACCTAAGACAGCTCTAATTCAATTCTAAGTCGTACCCGACGCGTGCACTACCCGTCCCATACCTATGGTCCAGGAGGTTTTGGACCTCTATTTGGATGGTTCTAGACCTTATATAGGCTTCTCAAAAATGCAAAACTAGGCGACAAACAAAACACATATTGGACTTCAAATATGGCAGTTAAGGGCTCAAGTTAGCCTCCACACTTAAGCAATAACTACACGCGAAACATGTTTTCATGTTAGGTCGTTTCTGAATTAAGAACCTTAAGCCCTATAAACATGATTTCTATGTGACTATGCATTAAAACATACAAGAGGTTTCAAAGGCTAGGTGCTGGTTATCTCCAAATTATATGATTGTTGCATGCTGATTTGAGATTGCAGATTTCCAGTTATTTAACCTATAGATGTTGTGTCTAGGAATGAATCACTAAGTGACAATTAAATCTATTGGAGGAAAGCCCAGAATTATTCATGCTTTCTAACAATAGCATACGTGAAACAATGTTTGAGCGATTTAACATTAACAAATTATGGCGAGTAATTATATCCTATAGGGAGGATCTCTAACGTTCAGCACTTAGATCTGATTTTATCGTCATACCTTAATCCTATAGGCATATTTTCTAGGTGACAATGGCAAATGAAATAGTCAGAATACTGTAGGCATGATTTCTAGTGAATTCTGATGCGAATTGAAATCAATGACATTTATTCTTATAAGAAGGTTTTCTAATAGCACGTAGTAGTAAGCATAATTGCAGCACTTTGAATTCATGTTTGCTAGCAGACTGTGCGTATGTGTGTGTTTCCCCTAATGGCATGATTTCTATAGTGCACATAGTGATGGAATAGCATATATATAACAAGTAAATCATTGAGTCCTATAGCCATATTATCTACCCATTTGGTATGCAAATATTAGAAATCTACCAATTCCCCACTTTACTAACACCCCAATCGTTTATACAAAGTTATTACATGCCTATTAATGAGTACGATACAAATGTTATACAAATAGTGACAATAGGCCTATGGCAGGCCTAAATGAAATATCCAGCACTGTCTGGGCCTTCAGTAATTCTCACACAGCATACCCAGACTTCTAACAAGGAGCCGTATTCATCAATACAACCCCAAAATCCAAAGAGGATCCCAAAGTCAATTCATATAATGATATTGCCAAGCATTGCATTATTTAAACCAACCGACTTAGATGTACAACAGATAATAGGATGAAAGGGGTTGAATGGGGGTAGTTTAAGTTTCAGGGAATGACTAAGAACCCAAATCCTAGTGTATCAGAGTTCAAAAGGTCCTAAAATGGACCTCGAGCAGTGCTCACACTAGGAGGTCAGCATTAAAGCCTAGGTAGCCTTGGCTTTCAGCCTGCTAAAAATAGGAAGTTCAGAATAGCATAAGTAGCAAATGAGGAGAATGGACAATGGCTGAGGGACAGAACTGGGGGTACACTTATAACCTAAAATAGACATAGCCAAGTTGAGCATACAGAGCAACTAATCAAGAAGGCCAGTAGGTTCAGCAGGATTTCCATACATAGCAAAGTATCACATAGACAATCACATTTTGAAAGAGTTGGGGAAGAAACAGGTTTGCATGGGTATACAGAGATTATCATGTACAGATTCATGATACTAAACCAATTGAGACCTAAAAGGTCCAAATTAAGCTAAGTATGCATCCTACTATCATAAGATAGACATATTAACTCTCATAAGGAAACAAGATTGCATTGAGACATGATAGGGAGCACACATTATGACAAAACCACATGTGGGAAGGGTCAGGGGAGAAACAAGTTTGTAGTCACATATGCACAATACAAACAAGTTAAAACCTAAGAGATTAGGCTAAACATACATCCTAGTGTCATGCTAATCAGTATTTAGACATGATGGGGAATGCACATTGTGACAAGCCAAATAATCACTGAAAGAACAGGATATCAGATGAACCATAGACATGCTGGGGAACATATTATCACAGAAGCAAGATCATAGAGAATGGTCTTAAGACAAATTGAAACACATTTCACAAGAAAGACAAACATTGCAGAGATTCAATGCAATGTGATATAGCAAGTTCATATCAAATAGCACATGTAGGGATTCTGGGATTGACACAATAGACTAATTAACTAAAGAAGATCTAAGTAATGCCATAAAACAAAATGGTTCAAACAAGGTAGGGAAAACAAGTTCAGGTAACTGTTAAGATCTCAGTCAATCACTAATGGGGTATGGGGATCATGTTGAGTGACACAATAGCAGGGAAACATGTCATAAATAACACAGTAAGTTCTAGCACAATGTGAAGCATTCATTATAGAGATTAAGGACAAAGCAAATAAGCATGTTTTAGGGAACATTCAGGCACCAATACACTGGCTAAACGAATTTAGTAGGGTCAGATTATCCAAGTTAGACTTAGGCAATCTCATAACTAACAACATTCGGAGGAAGTTAAATGCTAAAGAGACTAAGAACAAAGTAGAATTAACATAATCGTGCACAAAAGTAATCCAGAAAACATATTAAGCCATAGATTTCAGATGTGAGAACACATGTAAATCAAAGACACATAGGGATGAAATTGCAAAAGTCAAATGGCTTACCAGTTTAAACGGACAACAATAAAGAACAATAGATCCACAAGAACCCAGAAACCTCGATGCGTCAAAGTTCCCAAGAGCTTTGAAAGAACCCTGGGCAATGCTCGCACCAAGAGAAAGTTCGAAAAGTAGACTCTCAGTGGCCTTGGATTTCAGCCCAACACAAAACACATAACAAGATAGTGAAGGAATTAACAGAGCAAAGCTTCAAATCTTAGTGAGATTATCGATTCAATTCCTTTTTCAAAAGGGAATGGGGAGGGGTTTATATAGTGACAGAAATCGAGCAGTAAACAAGGAAAACTGTAAAAGAAAACATAAATAAGGAAGTATTAACATGCAGAATCAATAAAAATCAGATTAGGGAAAAAATAGGTAAACCCTAGTTGATAGAAATCAAAGATTAACCGGAAATCTTGGCTAATCGGACCCATATAGCCATGGTCTTGATGTATATGGGCTAGATATTGTCCAGATTCAAACAGTTGAAGTGATTGGGCAGAATCGGAGGATAGTACTTGCCATGTTTAGGCAAGTACTAAGTAATACCATGGAGCAACACCAGTAGCGGAGAAATACTTGTATGGTAAGTGAATGATGGGAGAATCCCATTATCGACGGTATTAGGGAAAGATTTGGAGAAGGCGGCGATTAGGGTTTTCTGGTGGGAGAAGGAGCATTTGAGGGCGGCTGGGTAGAGACAATGGGTCTCTAGGATTAGGGGATCGGATTTAAGAGAAGGGGTTAGTTTATTAGGGGTCGTTGATCATTTGAGATCAACGACCAAGATGAAAGAATGGTGTTGGGTGGATCGTTTAAATGGGTTACCGGTCGAGTTATTTTAAAAGGGTAATTGGGGTAATTGGGCTAATCCTTGTCCGAAAATTGGTTAGAATTGGGCTATTATTTATATGCCCAAAATTTATCAAAACAATTTATAAACAATGCTTGATAAATAAATAAAAATATTATTTATGCACTAAAATGATTAAAAATAATAACTTTGTATTATAAAATATAAAATGCTATTTTGACACAACTAATATAAATAAAGAGCATTTCTGTACAAATATAGGCTATTACTGCAAAATTACGCAAATAGCTTAAAAATATTAATGTAATTACATAAAATGAAGTAAAATATTTGAAACATGTATTATAGGTGCAAAAATAATAACTTTAAGTAGTTAAGTCATCATAAAATAATTTGAAGGAGTAATTAATAAATATTCAAGCAATTTAAATACAGAAAAATCAATTTTAAAGCTCTAAAAATTATAGGAAATTATAGAAAAATGATTGTATAGATTTGTAAACTAAATAATGATGTAAAAATGATATTTTTAAAGTATATATGTATATTTTTGGGAAATTATGAAGGCAAAATTGGGTATCAACAACTGCTCTTTTTTACCCGGGAATGATGAAAGAGTTGTCGGGTAAAGAAAATGATGACCTATTTTGGCCATATTAAATGGGTTATTGTTGATAGACTTACAAAAATATGCACATTTTCTGCCTGTCAGGACTACGTATTCAGCAGAGGATTATGCAAGGCTTTACATTAAGGAGCTAATATGACTTCATGGTGTCCCTATATCTATTATCTCAGATAGAGGTGCTCCGTTTACAGCTAATTTCTAGAGTTCCTTCCAAATAGGATAGGGGACTCACGTAAGTCTTAGTACAACATTTCATCCCTATACAGATGGTCAGGCGGAGCATACTATTCAGACACTGGAGGATATGCTACAGGCTTGTGTGATGGACTTCAGGGTAGCTGGGATGATCATCTTCCACTTATTGAGCTCGCATATAATAATAGCTATCATTCAAGCATCTAGATTACTCCATATGAAGCTATTTATGGACGGAAGTGTAGGTCACCTATCGGATGGTTCGAGGTTGGGGAAACTAAATTAGTAGGACCAGAGTTGGTACAACAGTGAGTTGAGAAGATTAAGCTTATACTATTAGCAGCTCAGAGTCGTCATAAGTCGTATGTAGATAATCGACGATGAAACTTGGAGTTTCAGGTAGATGATTGGGTATTCCTAAAGGTATCACCGATGAAAGGAGTTATGAGATTCGGTAAGAAAGGAAAGCTTAGCCCTCGGTACATTAGACCTTATAAGATCATATGTAGAGTAGGCCAGGTAGCATATGAGTTAGACTTGCCTTCCAACTTGGAGTCAACACATCCAGTCTTTCATGTGTCTATGCTCTGTAAGTGTATCGAAGATCCTTCTAGAGTCATTCCAATTGACGATGTTCAGGTCATAGAGAAACTATCATATGAGGAATCTCCCACTTCTATACTAGATAGACAGGTTCAGAGATTGAGAACTAAAGACATATCTTTGGTTAAAGTAATTTAGAGGAACAATAATGTGGAGGAGATGACTTAGGAAGCTGAAGAATACATGAAGTCTAGGTATCCTCACTTGTTTCCGCTTTCAGAGGAGGATCAGACTGAGACATCATAGCCTTAGGTACGTATATGTTACTCGATTCTTATGTTAGTTATTTTCATTGGTCGTGTGAGGCCCTTGGTGTTATTGATGATTATGGACCTGTGTGGCTTTGTATTGTTGGGTTTTCTATCGGATAAGTTGGTAGTGGTAACATTACAGAGGAGACTCTGCCAACATTTCTATAGGTCTCTGGGAGTTTAACATTCGAGGACGAATGTTTCTAGGGGGGAAGATTGTTACACCCTGTGCGTCCCAAGGTGACGTATAATGAATACGAGACTTGTTAATCATGATTTAAATGATTTTAAAGTCATAATATGACTATATATAATGTTTGGATAGAAAATATAAAGTTTGGGAAAAATCGGATTTAAGTTGCGGATAACCCAACTAAGGATTTGCTTTTTAATGAAGCTTTTTGAGAAATATATTTCATGTACTATATTAGGTCTTTTTGGGACATATTATATACCAAATTGAAGGTCTTGGAATGTAGTTTTCAACTCACTTCACCGTTCATTCGTATGACATCCGGATAAAATGATATAAGCATTGGAAGATGGGCCAATGCGAGGATGCCAAGCTAGCACCTCTTGGACTTTTCAAAAGTTGATATGTAGGTCTTAACTCGTCTCTCTATTCAATTTTTACATAGAACCCGACCATAGAACACCATAAAACCTATCCTTGAGCTCTCTAATAGGGTTTCAAAGAATACTAACATCCCGGGTACGAAATCGAGAAGCAATAACATTAGAACGATCCCTACGACGTAAGTATCATCATATCGCCTCTCTTTTTTCTTTGTAGTTCGAGTTTTGTACAGTACTTAATAGTTAAGAAATGTCTAATTTCTGTATTTAAGTGTTTAAATATCAAGGAAGTTTGATAAATTGGTTTCCTAATAGTTAGAACTCACGGGATGATGATTAGAAGCCTTGAGTTCGATTTGTTTTTTCACTTTTAGTGGACTGTTTTAGGTTGGTCGCTCGTCATTGCAGTTTCAGGCTAATTGATAGCTTGTTTATGGGGTGTAACAACAACAACAACAACCCAGTATAATCTCCACTAGTGGGGTCTGGGGAGGGTAGTTTGTATGCAGACCTTACCCCTTCCCTGGGGTAGAGAGGCTTTTTTCGATAGACCCTCGGTTCCCTTCCCCCAAGAACTCCCCACCTTGCTCTTGGGGTGACTCGAACTCATAACCTCTTGGTTGGAAGTGGAGAGTGCTTACCACTAGAGTAACCCACTTGGTTTATTGGGTGTGTTATGGTATATTTGGGGTTTTTGTTGTATTGAAGGTCTTGAATTGTAATTAGGTTGGTTTTGAGTTGCTGATTGTATTGTGTTTGTGTTTGAATCAAGTTATCGTTTGAGATACGTAATATACTAGCACCATCTAAGTCGTACATGCATTTCTTTGTTATAAATGTTGGCGCGCTAGTTATCATAAGCTTGTGGTTGAGTTGCATTGACGACTTGAGGTATGTTAAGGCTATCCCTTCTTCCCTTTTGGCATGATCCATATGATACAAAAGAAACGAGCAAGCACGCAACTTTCATAAATGATTCTATTCTTAGAAGTGCTAGGGTTGCCTATGTGATGGATTCCCCATATGTCCTACTTTCATACTGTTTATTCATGGGTATCATGACATTTCGAGAGATATTATTGACTTACTTCATTATGCATTACATCCATTTATACATGTATACTGACCCATAATCAGATGGCGTTATATACGCATATAATATATGTATATGGGGTATGGGCAAAGGTTATGGCGTTATATATGCACCACCACCTGATCAGCTGGTATATGTTGATGATTTCGCCCACAGTGGCTGAGATGGTATTATGGAATGCCCTCAGAAGCTTGATGATGTTATGTAGGCATATACATATGCATGCTATGACATTTATATGCACATGCATGACATTATAAATTTTTCATGATTCATAGAGCTATCCAGAATTACAGGTTGAGTTCTTTATTCCATGTTTCTTTAACGTCTTTTATGTACTACTTTCATTCCTTACATACTTGGTACTTTATTTGTACTGGCGTCTCTTTTGCCTGGGGACGCTGCATTTCATGCCCGCATGTCCCGATAGACAGGTTGAGAGTTCTCCTAGTATGCTATCAGCTCAGCGGAAGGTGCTTGTGCACTCCACTTGCTCCAAAGTTGCATATTTGGTCAGTATGATTTGAATATGTATTGATTGGTATGGCGGGGCCTTGTCTCGACCTTTATGACATTTATGTACTCTTAGAGGCTTTTAGATAAATGTCATGTATATGGATACTTGTATGGCCTTATAGGCCTACGTTTTGAGTATACAAATGATTATGTCGGCTTTATAGGCCCATATGTCACATGTATAAGTTTCTATATTATGTTGGGTCGTCCTATGTCTAGTATTCCCTTATATTTTATTCTCGTTATTTCATGACGGCCCTTCTAGCCCACTTACCCATGATGATATGATAAGAAAGATATGTTACGTTAGTACTCGGTTGTGTAAGAAGGCATCGGGTGCCCGTCGCGGCCCTACGGTTTGGGTCGTGACACAATCACCATCCCATAAACCCCCAACATAATAAAATCCTACTTAAACCCATTATTAAACTTTGCATGAGAGCTAGGGATGAAGTCTTACCTTGTATGTTGAAGATCTTGTGTGCTTTCCTCCTTGAATCCCCAAGATTATAGCAAGAAATGGTAGTTTAGACGTGTTTAAGCTCCCCACCTCTCTCTCTCTCTCTCTCTCTCTGTGTTTCTCTCTCTCAAAATACCAAATTTTGCCTTCTAAAATGACCCCTTAGGCCTTATATTAAAAATGGAGTCGGGTAAAATTTTTCCAAAGATAACCCTCCGAGTTAGGTCTGTGATCGCGGAATGGATCGTGAAATAGCAATGCGGTCTGCAAAATGGACCGCAGAATGGTGCTCCTTATTTGAGTTGGAACTGGATAGATCTGTGGTAGATACGTGGTCCACAAAAAGTTTTGCGGTCTGCACATTGGACCGTGTTGGGTCCAAACGCATACACAAGTATACGCGGTTGATAAGTAATAAAGTGATGAGGAAGTATCGTTTCCATGAGAACTTATGATCAACTATTGTTCAATCTAAATTATTTATAAATTTATTTCTTAAGTGGTTGTGAAGAAAATGATTGAGATTTTAATTAGTAAATTACAACGAAACTAATAAGCAAATAAGAAAATAAGATCGCAAGTAGAGGAAACAAAAACTTAGAAAGAATTCACTGAGATGAGAATATCCCGGGGTTATGGGATTAATGTCTATCCTATTGCGTTTATTGCTCCCAAACGCATACGCTAGTATATGTGATCATACAAAATCTAATGATAAGTCGAGTGTCGAACCCACAGACTTGTGTTAACTACCCAATAATTTCATCAAGAATGTTATTCAGTTGAGTCAATCAAAGTTCAAAAGTGTGATTATACTAAGTAAGAGATGTAACAAGTACTAATTAATTAGGTGGAAAATTGTTGTTGTGTATCCAGCAGAGATGAATATTCCATGGCTGTGATCGATTCACCAATTCTATTGTGTTCTAGTTAACTCTCTCACTCATACAATTTACTCACGGTTGCTAATTAATCGAATAATTGCTCTCGTAGTATTCTCCTGAATTACTACTCGCCTATTCAAAATTGATTTAATGCCTATATTCCTATGGAATCAATCTATTAAGAACGCATTAAGATTATGATATTCAATTGATCATGGTGACTAGGTATATTCCTATCCTAACCACAAATCTGCCACACTTAGAGTTAAGATCATGCCCTCTTCAATTTTCTCTAATCTAGACGTAGCTTTCCCAAGTATAGCATAGATAGTAAATAGAACCTAGCTGTTGGCCATACAATTAAGCAATTAATCACAGAATTGAAGAAACAATCATATATTAGCAAATTATAATCAAGGTTAAGTCAACTTCAAACAATAATATTCATGGCTAAATCACAACCCTAGAACTTATGGGTTTTAGCCATCCATGATAAAATCAAAACAATTTCACAAGTGTTGATTAGCTGGAAATACTAAGAAAGATGAAAACAAACTGAGAATTCTTGCTCCCAAGTGTTCTGTGTGTGTATTTTCCTCTCAAAGTGGCGTATCTCCCTCCAAAATAGGTTTAGACTTGCTTTTATACGAGTTGGGGGAATCTTGGATCGAAATAACCTTGTCACGGGCGAAGTAAGACACTTTCCCGTCACCCAGCGTCCATGATAGCGTGGGGCCCTGGCTGTGGCACTGGGAATTTTGTGCTTCTGGATATTGCGCCACAGGTAGCCCCTCACGCTAGCCTGGGCGCTACACTATGGCAATTTTTTTATTTCGTTTCCTTTTTGCTTCAATTCGTGAACCTTCGTCCGACAATGCCTCTGGATGATTCATACACATAAAAAATAATGAATTAGTACAAATTATTACATTACATATCCGAAATCTATGAAACGTGAGTAAAATGGGAGGCAGTATGCATATAAATATACATACTTTAAGCCGAATATCAACACCCCACACTTAGAATCTTGCTCTCCCTCGAGCAATGAAACTATAAGTTACACCAAACAACGTACATCTCAACTAGGGATGAGAAATTCAATTTTTCAATCAAACACTCCACCCTTGATCATGGTTGATACTGGCAATCAAGAATGAACATACAAAATTCTCATTCTTCCCGTTTTAAATATGCCCATGTATAAACATTCAATTCAACCAACTCAAACAGCCTATTGATAACCACCCTACCTCAAAAGCCAACTCGTTACCACTAAGCACTCTCAACTCGTGAACTCACCCAACAAGAGAAATTCACAACATCACCAATCCATCATGAGATCATGTTCCCTCGCCAACAAATAAGAGAGTGAATATAGAAATAGCCCACACATTCAAATATGACTTTGAACATAAATTAAGGACATCAAACAATCGAACAAAAGTCGCTCACTCTCACAAAGAAATTTGTGTGCATCCCGTGGTCGTACCATAAGCTTGCCCATAATGTACGTCTCTACTAATCTAAGCTAGCCAAGTCTAGGATCAATTAGGACTTTATAGGTTGTAATATAGGCTAAGGGATGGGTAGGATATATTTAGGAATAGTGACTAACCCTCCTAAGTAGTTTAATACACTACACTAAAAAATCGAGCACTTATTCTTCTCAATCAATTCACAGACCACGAACTATACATAACATAGCCCTTTCTTCAATTAAGCATTTCTACATCCACACTAGCACGAATTAGTAAGATTAGGAGGTGTGTGTTTTTCTTCCTCTTGACTATCAACATTATTTGTATATTTTGTTTTCTTTAAATTTTCTTTTCTATTTTTATTTCTACACACACTCCATACATTAAGGTTCATCGGCTAGTGGCCTTTTTCACAACTTAGTGCACCTTATGGGCCCTTCTATGGTTCCACTTGAAAGCTATTTCCCAATCGCTCACCTTACTTCTTTTAGCGACTAAGTGCCTTTGGCAGTAAAAGTTCAACAAGCTTAAATTAAGAACAAAATAGGGTTATGGCTTGTATTGTGAGTGCCAAAGAAAAGGTCTATAGGCTCAAAGGGGCTAGTAAGGGGAAAATTTTATTTGTAACTGACAAGAACATCTATGATCAAGCAAAGAACTGCGTACATCATCTTCTAGACAAGCACAACTTAATGATTTCACTTAGATTAACACACGGGGCAAGTTCTAGACTACACCAGATAGCATTGAATAACACAAATCCTCACACACACATTGCACATGACTCAATCAAGATAGTATTGTTTAACTCTCACGTAAAGCAAGCACATATAGTTGAGAAATTTGTAGCAATAATGCACTTGGTGATATACAAGTCAAACAACTGAGAACATACGTCACAAAGTAGGCTATTTATATTACTTAGGCATCACATTTCAAATCAAATATAATAGGAAGACATAGAGCATGCCATATCCTAATATGCCAGCACCAAACATGTCAACATGTATCTTAGAGAAACTCAGTTTTTCTTCCTACCCTAGTCCTAAAAAGGTAAAAACAAAATACCTGGTTCAGGCTACACCATTGGAAAAGAACCAGTGCCCAAAAAGAACTAAGGGATACTACCTAACTATCCTAATAAAATAAACGAAAATCTTTTTGGTGTTTTTAATCGGACTTTAATCCCTCAAGAAAGCTGTCCAAGAGATCCATCGACGGGAAAAGCCTGAGCTTTTTATGATTTTTCTCTATTTTTGTTTTTTTGAATCTAGACTACTACTAACCGCAAGTTCTAGAAATGACTAATGAAAAAGAAAAAAAATTTCATACGACTTCATTCAGAAAGCAGTTAACCCACCCACACTTACGACATGCATAGTCCTCGATGCATGAGCAGAGAGAAAAATATCAAAACAATCGTGAGAAATACTCCCTGGGACCCTCTAGGGATAATCTAGCACATGATCCTATATATTAAGGGTCGGGATGACCTCACACTTAAGCTCAAACATGCTCCTCAGCTTCAACTCCGGGTACTCAGACTTCCCCTAATCTGCAAAACAAAAACAAAACAAAACAAAACGTGACACTTAAAAAATAAAAAAAAATAAAAAAAAATAAATTACAGGCTGGGTTTCCTTCCAACAAGCGCCTTATTTATAGTCGTGGCACGACTCTGCTACTCTGGTCAAGATGGGTCCTTTCTCTTCTTATTTATCCCATGAAGTTTAGCCTTTTTGCACGCTCTAGGAAGGTCTCCTCTTTAATCTCTGGCTCTTTTCTCAATCGTCTTTACACACTCAACTTGCAACATCACCTCCTCTATCTCAGTTTTTCCATCTGGATCACTACAATTCACGTAATGGCTCTGCTCTTTCCCCTTCAGTTCCATCACAGTAATGATGCACAAGTCCTCATAATGTTTAGGGAGCTTAAGTGCCTTATACACATTAAAAGTGATTTCCTCATCATCAACTCTCATCTTCAACTTTCCTTCTCTCACATCAATAATCGCTCCAATAGTAGCTAAGAACGGTCACCCTAAAATAATGTGCACTTCCTCATCCGCCTCGTAATCAAGAACAACAAAATCAGCATGAATAATAAACTTTACCACTCGGACTAACACATCCTCAATAATTTCTTCTGGCATCACTAGTGACCTATCTGCCAACTACAAAGTGATTGTAGTCGGTCTAAGGACCCTTAATCCAAGTTGCTTGAACAAAGATGATGGCATCAAATTTATAGTAGCCCCTAAATCACATAGGGCTCTACCAACTTCTTGATTCCCAAGAGACAGAGGAATTGTGAAACTCCCAGGATCCTTCAACTTAGGAAGAAGTTTACTCTGAACTCTAGCATTGCATTCTTTAGTAAGTTCAACTGTTTCAAACTTTGCATGTCTTCGTTTGTTTGCCACAATACATTTGAGATAATTTGCATACTTAGGAACTCCCTGCAAAATTTCCACCAAAGGAAAATTCACAAGCACTTGGTTCAAAATATCTAAGAATTTCTTGTACTTAGCATCATCTTTTTGCTTCTACAGTCTTTGTGGAAACGGAGGTGGTGGCCTTGTCATAATTACTTGCTCTGATCTTTCACTTTCTTTCTCATTCTTCTCAACTGGCTTAGGAACCAATTCTCTTTCAGGCCTCGCCGTATACTTCTTTTTCCTTGGAACTTCTTCTAAGACTCTTCCATTTCTCAAGGCAACCGCATTGACTTGAGCCTTAGGATTAGGCTCAGCATCACTAGGAAGAGCCCCAAGTGGCCGATTATTTTGCACACTGGTAAGTTGCCCCATTTGTCGCTCAAAATTCTGAATAGCTGCTAAGTGGGCTACTGCGCAGCCATATATTTCTTTATCATCTCCTCAATGTGACTCGTCGATTTCGTAGGTTGTTTAGCTTGCAGTAGTCTATATTGCTGCTCAGGAGCTTGTGGCCTGTACTAATTCTGAGCACCTTGATTTCCACCCCAAGAAACGTTTGGGTGGTTTCTCCAGTTAGGATTATAAGTGTCCCCATACTAATTTTCATGGACTCGATTTGCATTACCCACAAACTATACAGACTCTAGATTTGCTGGGCATAGATTGCTCATGTGACCTTCTCCACAGACTTTACAAAATATCTGAACCTACTACACTGGCTGAGCTTGTTGCTTATTAATGACCAAGGTCATCTTATTGACTTGGTTGGCCAAGGTGGCAACCTGCGCTGATAATGCAGAAATAACGTCTAACTCGAGGACCCCTGCAGATTTTTGAACTGTGTCTCTGCCCATATCTCCTTGCCAATCAGGTTTACTTTTGGAGAATTTGTTGAATAATGCATAAATTTCATCGAAGCGTTTCTCCAACAATTGACCTCTCGCTGCAGCGTCCACCACATTTTTTGTCTCTAGATGTAACCCTTCTATGAATGTATGAGCCAACACTTCATTTGTCTAGTTGTGATGAGGAAAATCTCTGAGCAGCCCCTTGAGCCTCTCCCAAGTTGAATATAAAAACTCCCCTGATTTCTGTTTAAAGGCTACTATCTTGCTTCTAATCTTTGCAGTTTTGCCTGATGGGAAGAATCGTGCCAAACATTTCATAGCCAGATCATTCCTTGTTGTAATAGAATTATTTAGTTCCTCCTTCAACCACCGCGTTGCTTCGCCCAATAGAGAAAATAGCAACAGTGTGAGACTCACATCGTCTGGAGTGACTCCGTTAGTGATATAAGTATCACTAATCTCCAAGAATTTTACAATATGTTGTTGTGGATCCTCGTATGGAAGACCCATAAATTGACGGCTTGCATGTAGTAACCGGATCATGCTCAGTTTTAGCTCAAAGAGCCAAGTGATTCTAGGCTTCATAATGTTGGAGGTGATTAGCAATACTGGGCATCGCCACATCCTGAACAACCATATGTTGCTCATCTTCCATGTTCACAGGTAATTGAACAAGTACATGAAGATTATCTATATCCCTTGCTTCTCTCAACCTCCAGTGAAATGTTCTCTCGGGTTCGGGGTCAAAGCCTTGAAGTTTATTCTGGCTCCTGACCCTTTGCATTCTATCAAAGTTTCTGAGAGCATAGCAACCAATAAGAAATGTTAGACTTGACGAAATAAACAACTAAAGTAAAAGCAAGTAAAGTAGTCAATATTCAAGTCCCCAGCAATGGCGCCAAAAACTTGTTGCTCCCAAGCGAATACGCAAGTATACATAGTCGTACAAGTAATAAAATGATAAGTTGAGTATCAACCCCACAGAGACTTGTGTTAACTACCCACTAATTTTACCAAGATTGTTATTCAGTCGAGTCAATCAGAGTTCAAAAGTGTTATTATACTAAGGAAGAGATGTAACAAGTAACTAATTAATCATGCAGAAAATAGTTGTGTATTCGGTTGAGATGAATATTCTAGGCTTGAGATCGATTCACCAATCTTGTTGCATTCTAATTAACTCTTCCTCTCACACAATTCGCTCATGGTTGTTAATTTATTGAGTAATTTTTCTCATAGTATTCTTCTGAATTACTACTCGCCTATTCAAAATAGATTAATGCGTATATTCCTATAGAATCAATCTATTAAGAACGCATTAAGATTATAATATTCAATTGAGCATGGTGACTAGGTATATTTCTATCCTAACCACAAATCTGCCCCCGCTTAGAGTTAAGATCATGCCCTCTTCAATTTTCTCTAATCTAGACGTGGCTTTCCCAAGCATAGCATAGATAGTAAATAGAACCTAACTGTTGGCCAGACAATTAAGCAATTAATGATAGAATTGAAGAAACAACCATATATTAGCAAATTATAATCAAGGTTAAGTCAACTTCAAACAACAATATTCATGGCTAAATCACAACCCCAGAACTTATGGGTTTTAGCCACTCATGATAAAGTTAAACAATTTCATAAGTGTTTGAATAGCTGAAAATACTAAGAAAGATGAAGAAAGGCAGAGAATCCTTGCTCTCGAGTATTCCGACCCAAGATGCCCAACTCATATAAAAGCAGGTCTTTCGACACATTGCTTGCCTCTTCAAGCCAAGCCAAAACTATATGTCTATATAATTAGAATTAACGAGAATGCATGTGTATTTCCTGCAAAAATAACCAAGGCAACTAGAATATGTCTATCCGAATCGCGAATCTATTCTCCGATGCCCGGATTCAAGAACATACTCTATTCAATCCTATATGCAATCTATAGTTCCCACTTTCGAGTTCAACTATAAATTGGTAGATAGTACTCTATTATTTGCTACGCAATAGAATAATTAAGTGTACGATTGAATAAACAAATTAAGATGATAGACTCAAGCAACACAATCAACCGTCAAACTACAATAGTCAATAATGACCCATAACACAAAAATAATAAGGTTCTTAGCCACTTATGATAAAGATAAACAATTTCATAAGTGCTGAATAGTTGAAAATACTAAGAAAGATGAAGAAAAACTGAGAATCCTTGCTCCCGAGTGCTCTGTGCTTGTGTTTTTCTCTCAAAGTGGCATCTCCCCCTCCAAAATAGACTTAGACTTCCTTTTATATGGGTTGGGGTGTGTAGGGCCGAAATAACCTTGTCCCGAGCAAAAGAGGAGACTTCCCGTCACCTAATTTCCAGGGTAGCGCGACGTGCTGGCCTGGGCATTGCACCGTCAGGATTTTTTCTTTTTTTCTCCTTTTGCTTCAACTCGTGCACTTTCGTCTCACATAGCTTCCGGGTGACTCCAACACATAAAAATACCACGAATTAGAATTAATCATTACATTATACATCCGAAATCCACAAAATATGAGTAAAATGCGAGGCGACATGCATATAAATATAAATACTTTAATCTTAATATCAATGCCCCTTACTTAAACCCTTGCTCGCCCTCAAGCAATTGGACTATCAGCTACACCCCAACAACTTACATATCAACTATGGAGGAGCAACTCCAATGTTTCAATCATACACTCTACGTTTGACTATGGTCGATACCGACAATCACGTATGAACATACGAAATTCACATCCTTCCTGTTTTAGACATGCCCAAGTATAAACATTTCAATTTAACCAATTCAAACAATCTACCCATAACCACCATACCTCAAGAGCTGACTCGTTACTACTAAGCACCCTCAACTCGCGCACTCATCGAACAAGAGAAGTTAACAACATTACCAATCCGTCATGAGAATATATGCCCTCACCAACAAACAAGAGAGTGAATATAGAAATAGACCACACATTCAATTATCACATTGAACATTAACTAAGGACATTACATAATTGAACAAAATTCGCTCCCTCTCACAAAGAAATTAATGTGCATCTCGTGATCGTACCATAAGTTTGCTCGTACTGTAGATCTTTACTAATCTAATCTAGCCAAGTATAGGATCAATTAGGTCTTTTCGGGTTGTAATGTAGGCTATGAGATAGGTAGGATAGATTTAGAAATAGTGACTAACCCTCCTAAGCACTTTAATACACTACACTCACAAGTCGAGCACATATTCTTCTCAACCAATTCACTTACCACAAACCATACACAACATAGACTTTTTTGAATTAAGCACTTCTACATCTCCGCTAGCGCGAATTAGTAAGATTATGTGGTGTGTGTGCATTTTCTTCTTCTTTTTGACTATCAACATTATTTGTATTTCCTTCCTTGCATTTTTATTCTTTTTATTCTACACACACTCCTTATATTAAAGTTCATCGGCTAGTGGCCTTTCTATAATATTAGTGCACCTTGTGGGCCCTTCCATGGTTCCACTCGAAAGCTACTTCCCAATCTCTCACCTTACTTCTTTTAGCGGGTAAGTGCTTTTGGAGATAAAGGTTCAGCAAGCTCAAGTTAAGAACAAAATAGGGATATGTCTTGTAATGTGGGTGCCAAGGAAAAGGTCTATAGGCTCAAAGGGGCTAGCAACAGAAAATATTTATTTGTAAGTGACATGAACATCTATGATCAAGCAACGAACTGCCTACGCCATCTCATAGACTAGCACAACTTAAAGATTTCGCTTTGACTAGCACACATGGCAAGTTCTAGATAGCACAGAATATCACGAATCATTACACACACAAGGCACATGAGTTAATCAAGACGGTTTTGTTCAACTCTCAAGTCAAGCAAGGACATATGGTTGAGAAATTTAAGCAATAATGCACTAGGTAACATACAAATAAACAACTGAGAACATGCGTCACAGAGTAGTCTATTTATTTAACTTAGAAATCACAATTTAAATCAAGTATAATAGAAAGACAGAGCGCATATCATACCCTAATGGATCAGCATCAAACATGTCAACATGTATCTAGAGCAACTCAGTTTTCTTCCTATCCTACTCCTAAAAAATAAAACCAGAATACCTGGTTCAGGCTACACCATGGAAAAGAATAGACGCCCAAAGCAAAATCAAGGGATACTACCTAACTATCCTAAAAAGAAAAAAAAACTTTTTGGTGCTTTTAATCGGCCCTTAATCCCTTAAGAAAGTTGTCTAATAGATCCATCGTCGGTAGAAGTCCGAGCTTTTTATGATTTTTTTTTTCTTTCGATTTTTCTATATTTTCATTTATTATTAAATAATTGTCTACTACTACTCTAAACTAGAATACTACTAACTACGAGCTCTAAAAATACTAATGAAAAAGAAAATATTTTATACAATTACACTCAGAAAGTAGTTCCCGCACCCCACACTTATGTTATGCATAGTCCTCGATGCATATAAGAATTCAAAATAAAAGTAAGGTGGAGAGAAATAATACCTGTTACTCGGACCCATTCGGGTCATACTCTGAACCTTTATCCTCAGAACGCCCACCAGCCGAAGCTCTAGGATCATCATCATCTGCTTCAAGGGGTACCAAAGCCATTATCCCCGTGACATTAGCATCTATATCATCCTCATCATCTGATCCCTTGTTGGTTTTTTCCTCCTTCGATGGGTGAATGGAACTGCCAGGCGCAATCCCCAACATTTCTTTTGAAGAACTAGATAGATCATTACGCAGCTGCATCTGCTCCTCATTAGTCACTCACATCCAGCTCATCATCAAGTTCAGCGAACCATAAATGTATATGTTGAAATTTTCTTCCCGCTCATTCCTAGCAGTCGAGCTCAGCTTGGCAGTAGACCCTTCGGAGCCTCCACCATATCATCATAACCAGGGTACTCAGGCACGCCATGAGATATCATGTATTGTTTTAGCATGTTACCATAAAAATACCTCTTTATCTTCTTCCCAAATCAAGTGCGGGCCATCTCACCCAACATAATATCACCCACATTGACTGGTCTCCCATTCATCGAAAAGAAGATCAAGCACACCCTAGCTTGAGTGCACCCAGTGTTGTTCTCCACTGACATTAGTCTAGCTTGTACGAAGTGCTGCCACACCTTGGCAGTTCTGGTGAAGTCAATCCGGAGCAGCTCATTGTGGGTATCATTTTTGTCCTCGTCAACTTAGCATTAAAATCTAAGCCACAGAGAGTGTGATCAATAGCTGTGTAGATAGGGCATCTCACAAACTTTTACAGCCTCCTCGCGTTTGCCCAATCAACTCATAAGAATTTGCACAATGACTCTCTATCCAATGGCATTTCCTTCCCTCGGACCTAGGATATGAACCAGTGCTCATTCCAATTTTGCGTACAACTCCTTTACCATGCTTAAATTCACATGTCCAGGGAACTCAATGAATTTGTCCATCTTCATACTCTTCAACCGGTCAACCACATCGGGAAAATTCCTCTCCAAAATGGTCACATTGATCCCCATCTTAGATACATACCACCCATATGGCTCAAAGTTGTGATACCACTAGACAACATCCTCACAAACCAAATCCAATTGGGGTCGTGGTCCCAAAGATGCCCTCATTGACCCTTCAACAACTTGCTTCCCTTTGGCTTGCCGAGATGACCCCTCACCTTGCTTGCACATTTTAGGAGGGGGAGCACTAGTAGAGGACTTCCCCACTCCTTTCCTTTTCTAGCACTGTCACGAGCCATTGCAACCTACAAAGAAAATCAACTTGAATGTGAGAACGAATCAAGAAACGTCGTCTAAGGTTAAAGTGAAAGTAAAAGATGACCCCACACTTAGAACCGAAGGCTCTACACAATATACTCACAATAGTTGTTCAACAAATACACACGAGTTACACCATAGAGGCCACAGGTACTGAAGACTTTCCCATGCAATACAATTATATTCTGAGTACTATCCCGTATACAACAAGTAATCGACCATGACAATGCGACTTATCCTTAGTGCAAGAAAGCAACACATGATCTCAATTACTACAACTAATACCGTACACTAACTATTTCTAACAAGATGCGACAACATACATGATATATGATATAAATTGTGGGTAGGGTTGTTATGGCATTGTGGTCATTGAAACCACGCTTCGGGCTATGTAAAACTACCCCCACACTTATCCCAAAATCACATACAAACAAAGTCAGCTACTCAGACTTCACCGATGCATAATTTATTATTTCAAGCATTTTGTCGAACATGTGGTGGGCATCAAGTGTGTGCAACTTAATTCAACAATGGTGGAACATGTTTACCCTCCCAAAATTTTAACGAAGTAGAGGGAATTGTAGTTTACTACTACGTGTAACTCATTCACAACCAAATTCAACAACCAATTTCACATATTGGTACCACCCAGCATATCAACACAAGTTTGAAAAAACAACTAGGGGAAATTTGGCATGGAGGTCGTTTAGGGTGGGGAGGGAGATTACAACTAACAAAATTAAAGAAAGGGAAAAAGGGGAGAACATACTGGAGTGCTGGAGATGAAACCAAGAAATAACAATGTTGAAACAAGCGAGGGGAGAGAGAGAGAGAGAGATGGGTAGTGGGTGAGAGGGAATTGAGGGGTTAGGGTTATTTTGTTTTAAAGTAAATGGGTATGGTTTATTAGAATAGTGAAATGAGTATCCGGGTTGGGGTCAAGAGTTAATGGAACTTTAAAGAAAACATAAATAAAAAAAAACTAAAAAAGTTTACCTGGACCCCCAGCCCAGCACGTCGAGCTAGGCTCAGCGCTAGATGGGGGAAAGGTTCCTATTTTTTGCATTCCAGGCTCGCGTTGGCCTGGAAAAAAAATAAAAAAATTAGCTAGACCCCTAGCCCAACGCATCGTGCTAGGCTTAGTGCTGGATGGGGGAAAATTTTTCTTTTGCTCGCCAGGCAGCGCGTCGCGCTGGCCTGAACACTGGATTCGATTTATTTATTTTTCTAGTCTACTGTAACTAAAAAGAGCAAACCTAAGCTACGAAAGCAATAAAAATTGGGTTGCCTCCCAACAAGCGCCTGATTTAATGTCGCGGCACGACACAACATGTTTCCTCAAGCATCCACCAAATATATCGAAAGTTTTGTGACGATGAACGTCATCACCCTAATAGTGTTTAACTCTCTACCCATTGACTAAAAATGTGACATCGCTTTCCCTTAGCTCAATAGCTCCATGCTTCATAGCCCGCACTACTTCAAATGGACCCGACCATCTAGACTTGATCTTTCTAGGAAACAGTTTCAACCTTGGATTGAACAATAGAATAGCTTGACCGGGTTCGAACTCATGATTCAAAATATGTTTGTCATGCTATAACTTTGTTTTCTCGTTAAACAACTTCACATTCTCATATGCATGCTAGCGAAACTCTTCAAGCTCATTCAGTTGTAACATCCATTTTCCCCAGCCAGATCCATATTGCAGTTGAATTTCTTGATCCCCTAATATGACTTATGCTGAAGCTCAATAGGAATGTGACAGACCTTCCCATAAACTAACCTATACGGCAAAGCGCCAATTGGAGTTTTGTAGGAAGTGCAACATGCCCATAGAGAGTCATCCTGCTTGCTAGCTCAATCCTTCTGACTTGCGCTCACTTTCTTCTCCAAAATTTGCTTAACCTCCCTATTCGAAACTTCAACTTCACCACTGGTTTGCGGATGACAGGCAGTTGCGACCTTGTGTCACACCCCATACTTAGCCAAGAGGTTGCCCAATAATTTGTTACAAAAGTGAGTACCTCCATCACTAATCAAAATGGCCCCATGAAGTCTATTCCCAAAACATTGAAGCTTTTGACCTCAAGTATGCCATTCAATGGAATCTCATGCCTTCTTGAAATTGTACATGTTCTTTGGTACCTATAGCATCTTTTCACAAAAGCATGTGCATCCTTGAATAGCGTGGGCCAATAGAATCCTAACTTCAATACCTTTGCAGTTGTTTTGTCGCAACCATGGTGCCCTCGATATGGTGATGCATGACAATTATTCAAAATTGCTTCCATCTTCTCCTTATGGACACATCGGTGCACCAATTGATCTGCAAAATTCTTAAACAAAAATGGCTCATCCCATAGATAAAATCTAACATCGTGCATGAATTTTCTCTTACCATCCGGTGAAAACTCTGACGGAGTTGCCCCACTTACAATGAAATTCACATAGTCAGCATACCATAGGGTTGTGCCAGTTGTGTTGGCTAGTAATTGTTCATCAGGAAAACTTTCTTGAATTTCGCCCCCTTCATCAACATGTCCGTGAGTTTCCAAGCGCAACAAGTGGTCTGCTACTTGATATTCTATCCCTTTTTTATCCTTGATTTCCATGTCAAATTCCTACAAAACAAGAACCCAACGAATCAGTCTAGGCTTAGCATCCTTTTTCTCAAACAAATACCTGATTGCTGCATGATTTGTGTAGACGGTGAGTTTAGTTCCCACAAAGTAGGCATTAAATTTATCAAACGCCCATACTACCGCTAGCAACTATTTTTTGTAACTACGTTATTTATCTGTGCTCAGTTTAGAGTTTTCCTAGCATAGTAAATTGAGTGGAACACTTTGTTTTTCCTCTGTCCCAGTACGACCCCAACTATTATGTCACTAGCATCACACATCAACTCAAAAGGCTCTCCCCAGCTTGGGGAGGTGATAATTCGTGTTGTCACCAATCTATTTTAAGCTCCTCATATGCCTGCAAGCAATGCTCATCAAACTTGAAAGGCGTATCCTTCTCAATCAACCTGCAGAAGGGAGCAGAAATCTTAGAGAAATTTTTAATGAATCTGCGGTAGAAACCTGCATGTCCCAAAAAGCTTTTGACTCCTTTGACTGAGATTGGAGGTGGCAATTTATCAACTGTATCAAGTTTTTCCTTATCCAACTCCAGCCTATCTTTGGACACTTTGTGCCCGAGTACAATTCCCTCTCATACCATAAAATGGCACTTTTCCCAATCCAGCACTAAATTCGTCTCTTCACACCTAACAAGCACTTTACTCAAATTCGTGCATTCATCAAACGATGGTCCAAAGACTGAAAAATCATCCATAAATACTTCAATAAAATTTTCTACCATGTCAGTGAAGATTGCCATCATGCATCTTTGAAAACTCGCACGTGCGTCGCACAACCCAAATGGCATTCGCTTAAAAGCATAAGTTCCATAAGGACAAGTGAAGGTGGTATTCTATTGGTCCTCTGGTGCAATTTATATCTGGATATAGCCAGAATATCCATCAAGAAAATAATAATACTCTTGTTCGGGCAACCTATCTAACATCTGATTAATGAATGGAAGGGGAAAGTGATCCTTTCTAGTAGCATTATTCAATTTTTGATAGTCTATGCAAATTCTCCAACCTGTGACCGTCCTAATTAGAATTAATTCATTATTATCATTTATGACCACCGTTATTCCACCCTTTTTAGGCACACACTGTACTGGACTTACCCACTTGCTGTCAGAGATGGGAAAGATAATACATGCATCGATCCACTTAATGACTTCCTTTCTTAACACTTCCTTCATAATTGGATTCAAGCGGCATTTGTGTTCCATACTTGGTTTGTGATCATCCTCTATGAGAATTGTGTGCATGCATTATGCTGGGCTAATACCACAAATGTCAGCCATGGTTTACCCAATTACCCGTTTGTGCTCTCTAAGCACGCAAAGTAACTTTTCTTCCTACAAAACAGATAACTCAGAAGACACAACAACATGTAGAGTTTCATCAGCACCCAAATAAGCATAATGAAGATGAGAGGGTAAAGTCTTGAATTCCAGTTTGGGACCTTCCTTGATAGACGACTTGGGGGTGGCCCAGTTGATCTATCTAGAGGCTCAAAATCGATCATTCCTTTTATGTAAGCACATGCATCCAGATGATGCACTATCTCTTTAACCTCATCATCCAAGTCAATGCTTTCAAACAACATAAGTGCTTTCTATAGAGAGTCATCCAGATATGCACCCACATCATTTTTTTCTTTACTTTTTCAATCACATATATCATAGCTAGATCCTCATAGTGACTTGCCAGCTGAATTTCCTTGTACACATTAAAGATTACTTCCACATTATCAAATCGGAGAATTGTTTTTCCTTCACGAACTTTTATCACAACATCGGCGGTGGCTAAGAGAGGTCGTCCCAAGATGATGGGAACGTGTTCATCAGCTTCATAGTCTAGTATAATGAAATGTGCTGGAAGAATAAATTGCCCAATCTGTAGTAGCACATCTTCTATCACCCTTTCGGGATGGACAATAGATCTATCAGCAAGCTATAACATGACATTGGTTGGCCTTGGGGCCTCCAACCCCAATTGACTGAAAACTGAAAGGGCCATCAAACTTATGCTAGCCCCCAAGTAACAAAATGCTCGTCCCATATTTACCTCACCAATTCAAACATGTATGGTGAAGCACCCCGGATCCTTCAACTTTTAGGGCAACTTTATTTGAATTTGTGAAGTGCACTCTTCAGTAAATGGCACTATCTCAAACTCTGTCAATCTTATTTTATTATCCACAATATCTTTGATGTACTTACCATATTTTGGAATTTCATGTAATGCATCAACCAATGGGAGATTCAATTGAATTTGGCCCAGCATATCAAGAAATTTGTTGAACATCATGTCATCACTTTTCTTCTTTAATCTTTGTCGGAAGAGAGGTGGTGGCCTTGCAACTGGAGTCTTGTCACTTTTCTCATTTTCTTTCTCAATTTCCACCATAATTTTAGAAATCAGTTTTCCCTCAGGAGTGACTTTTTTTTTCTTCCTTTTTGGAACTTCTTCCAATTCTCTGCCATTCCTCAAAGTTACAGCATTTAATTGAGGATTATTATCTGTATCACTTGGGAGGGCCCCTGCAGGTTGAGTATTTTGTTGTTCAGCCAACTACCCAATTTGCCTCTCTATATTTCAATATTCAGTGCTCAATTGCTAGCTGGCTGTTCAAAGTTACTGGTTGTCAATTAACAACTTTTCAACACATCATTGGTGCGTTCTTCTACCTATTAGGGTGTCGTTTGAGGCTGATTGTAGTTCTCTTGAAGCCTGTATTGATTTTGAGTGGCCTGGTTTTCACCGCATGAGAAAATTGGGTGATTCCTCCAGTTGGGATTATAGGTATTCATGTATTATGCATTTTGGTTCATTGGACCTCTACTCTATTGTCCCACATAATAAATAGATCTTTTATTCACCGGACATTGGTCACTTGTGTGACCTTCTCCACAAATTTCACAACATATGGCCATCCTCTGAACTTGCTGCATTTGATGCCCTTGACCCATTGCCATCTTAGCCACTTGGTTGGTTAGTTTAGAAATTTATGCTCGCATGGCTGACATCTCATCTAGTTCGAGTGTATCTGATGCTTTCTATTTATCATTCTTCTTGGTTCACCCTCACCTTGCCAGTTATGATCGTTTGCTGGGTCTAAAAGTACACGCAATTATACGCGGTCAACAAGTAATAAAGTGATGAGGAAGTATCGTTCTCACGGAGATGTATGATCAACTGTTGTCTGATCTAAGCTATTTATAAATTTATTGCTCAAGTGGTTATGAAGTAAATGATTGTGATTTTTATTAACTAAATTAATACGAAATTAATAAGTAAATAAGATCACAAGTTGTCACGACCAAAAATCTCACCCGTCATGATGGCACCTATCTCAATACTAGGCAAGCCGACAATCCCAATAAACCACGTATTCTTTTAAATTTGAAAAGAGAATGATTTAAATTCAGCGGAAGAAATCTCACAAGTACAAATATAAATACTCCCAAAACCTGGTGTCACTGAGTACATGAGAATCTAATATGATTACAAGTCTGGAAAATACGGTCTATGATAGTCTGAGACAAAATACAGTAAACAAGGAGATAGGGAAGGAGAGACGAGGTCTCCGAAACATGGCAGCTACCTCAGAATCTCTGAAAATCAACTGCGCGAAAGAATCAACACCCGCTATGTCCGGAAATACCTGGATCTGCACACGAAGTTCAGGGTGTAGTATGAGTAAAAACAACTCAGTAAGTAATAATAATAACTAGGGAACCGAAGATAATGACGAGCTACACAATTATAGTTCATTGTTACTAATTCCAGCAGAGAGTAGACATGCTATCAATTCCAGCAGTTAAAGTCAAATCAGTTTTATACAATTCAAGCTCATGTAATCCAGATATAAAAATCTTTTAGAGAATTTCACAACAATGACAGATAGCAACTTAATGCAACAACAAATGAAAAACAAGTACAACCTCTCACGACATCAATAACTCACTGGGCTTCCAGCCCTCAACACTCACACTCAATGGGTACCCGCGCTAGCTGGGGGTGTACAGACTCCGGAGGGGATCCTACAACCCAAGCGCTATAATCCGCACGGACAACTCACGTGCTGCATGGACAACTCACGTACTATAGTATCAATATCTGGATCTGCACGGAAACCTCACGTGTTTCACGGACAACTCACATGCTATAGTATAATAACTGGATCTGCACGGACAACTCTCGTGCTATAATAATATCTTACAATTAGGCCCTCCGCCTCACTCAGGCATAAATCTCTCCAGTCTCTCGAGCTCTCAGAAGTCATGAAATCATCCCAAAAACAATGATATGATGCATCAATAATGAACAATAAAGTCTGGGATAAAATAATCAAGTAAACTGTGACTGAGTACAAAACGACAATTAAGCAGATAGTTCAACATGTACACGACCTCTGTGGGTTCCAACGGTACTAACATATAGTCTAAACATGGTGTCTAGCATGACTTACAGTCACATTTACACAACACATGGAGAGCACATAGCTAACAACAAGTTATTCAACTTTACAATTTCCACGGGATGGACCAAGTCACAATCCCCTCGGTGCACGCCCACACACCCATCACATAGCATGTGTGTCACCACCAAAGTAATCACATGATACCAAATTCTGAGGTTTCATACCCGTGGGACCAAATTTAAAACTGTTACTTACCTCAAAACGTGAAATTCTTATTTCGCTAAGCCTTTGCCTCGTGAGTTGGCCTCCAAACACCTCAAATCTAGCCACAAATAATTCGTTTCAGTCAATAAAATTCATTGGAATTATTTCCATATGAAAATACAATTTTTCCATAAAAATTCAAATTTTAGCTCAAATATTACCCGTGGGGCCCACATCTCGGAATCCGACGAACGTTACGAAATATGAATGCCCATTCAACCATGAATCTAACCATACCAAAATTTCTAATTTCTGATAATCATTCGGCTCTCAAATCCTCAAATTTATCCAGGAGGGTTTTCAAACTTGAGTAATTTAACCAATATTGAGTTAACACTTACCCCGTTGTTTTCCTTGAAAAACTCCCGAAAATCGCCTTTTCCCGAGCTCCAATCCGTCAAAAATGGAAAATGGGACAAAGTCCCATTTTCTAAACTTAAACTCTTTGCCCAGGCATTTCTTCTTCGCGAACGCAGTCAGTGCCTCGCGTTCGCCAAGCACAAAATTGCGCTGCCAGTCATTGCTCTTCAAGAACACGAGACACTTCTCGCGAACGCGATGCTTTACCGAGCTCTTCTTCGCAAATGTGAGCTCCCCTTCGCGAACGTGAAGGAAAAATACCCACGCCCACTATTTTTTCCTTCGCGAACGCGATACCCAATCGCGAACGCAATAAACAACCTTGTCTGACTCCAGCTCCTCTTCAAGAATGCGAGATCCTCTCACGAATGCGAAGGGAAAATCTTGCCTGCCTCAAATTTCTCCTTGCGAATGCGAGGGCCCACTCGCGAACCCGAAGAAGGAAACTAGAAAAATACACCAGCAGTCTTCTGCCAACATGCTAAGTCTAAAATTGACCCGTTAACTTCCCGAAACTCACTCGAGTACCTCGGGACCTCAACTAAATATACCAACAAGTCCTAAAACATCATACGAACTTAGTCGAACTCTCAAATCACATCAAACAACGCTAAAACCTTAAATTACACCCCAATTCAAGCCTAATGAACTTTGATATTCTAATTTCTACAAACAACACCGAAACCTATCAAATCATGTCCGATTGACCTCAAATTCTTCACACAAGTCATAAACATAACAGACCTATTAAAATTTTCAGAATCATATTCGACCCCGATATCAAAAAGTCAACCCCCAATCAAACTTCTCAAGAATTCGACTTTTGCCATTTTAAGCTTAATTCTACTACGGATCTCCAAATAAGTTTTCGGATACAGAAC
The DNA here is from genome assembly GCF_000715075.1 of Nicotiana tabacum. Lineage (NCBI taxonomy): Eukaryota > Viridiplantae > Streptophyta > Magnoliopsida > Solanales > Solanaceae > Nicotiana > Nicotiana tabacum. Next base: position 67,367,581 of record NC_134100.1, read on the forward strand.
TATTGCAATCATCAGAATTAAATTCCGAGGTCGTTTACACATAAGTAAATATCCGGTCAAATAATATAACTTAAGCTTACAATATGAAAATTCATTCTTCCAGGCTAACTCTGAAATACCTTAAAACCAAAACCGACAATTCACACAAGTCATAATACCTCGTAGGAAGTTATTCAAGACTTCAAATAGTTGAAAGAAGCGTAAATGCTCAAAATAACAGGTCGGGTCGTTACAATCTCCCCCACTTAAACATACGTTCGTCCTCGAACGTGCCAAGAGTTGTTCCTAAGCCTTTAAATCACTAATCCACCTTACCATGCACATACCTGGGGGTGATCCCACGTCACCCTATTCTATATAGGCCTGACCACATAACACAGCTGAAAATCATTAATTTAACCTTAGCCTAAAACTTGGAGCCAAATTTCTAACATGCAGAATTCTTTTCAAGACTCTAATCTCATATCTACGCACTGTATAAGCCTGAACAAGTTGGATCCAGCCATAACCATAATCCCAGACATAATCGCATAACATACTACATAACTCGCATGCTCGTAGCACCATTTCTAATCATAGTAACTACTCAAAACCAACCAAGTACTAGTATAAAACCCCGCATTCAACAAAACCTCATTCCAAAACCTTTGTACACTGCCAATGATGAAAGAAACAATCAAAAACTCATAACCACTCATCAGATCAATTAGCCATGGAGCTCTCTCGCCCCAACCAGAACCATAATCCTCTCCTAAGCCGACTTTCAATATTATCCTCCCAAATATATCATAATCAAGTCTGTTAATACCCATTCTAGGTCCAATGACCTAATATTATTAAACACAACTATCCCACGGACACACCACATCAATATAACTCAAGCCACAACTGCGTAATCCGTGTACCCAAATATGGGAGATGTTTCAAGGAAGAGAACTATATTGCAAGTTCAACAAGCATCACCACCACCGCAATGTTACAACCAACTCCTCAAATTTCGGGAAGAGGATAACAATAGGTGCATGTGCATAATTGTAGAAGAAGGAAATAAATAGATCAGATAAATCATTATAAAAATAGAATTCCCACTCACGGCACGCACAACTCACATGCCAATTATATGAATCGCCAGGCATGGTCACAGGCCTCCAGTCCCAGCATATCATACATGAGCAATTAAACAACTACACTTGTATATGATAATGAAATAAGATTCTCATGCTCCTGGACTGGCATAAGTAGCACGTCATAGTGTAAGCATGTGCAAAGTCTATTATCACACTTCAAATGGGCAAGTTAACGCGGAAATAGTAACTACCCCATTTATTCAGGGGAATTAGCCTATTTGTAACTTCAAATGCAGCCCATATAGTTCTCAACAAAGGTACGAACACGAGAAACGTTGTAACTTTACGCTTAACAGTCAACTCTAGGCATATCATAGCCTAAGCATTCTTTCGGGTATGAATACTTGCCCCGATGCCCGCACATTGGCTCAAACCTCACATATATGCACACTTATAGCGCATAGCTATCACAAATAATTAACACTACTAGTGCCTACACTGAGTTAAAATAAAATACTCACCGCCAACAGGCCGCAACCTAAAACAGTATACTTCTGAGAACTCCCAATCTCCAAATTCATCAAATACATGAATCACCATAAATGATCCCAACTCCAACACTAGAATGACTAACACATCTTCCATTCACGATCTTCCCATAAGGAATACTTTCATAATTCTTCCGTGCCACATAGAAATAATTTGAATATTAGCAGTCTATCAACCAGGTGAGTATTGCAATGCCGATGAACATCCGTAAGTCAAAATATAACACGCTTTCTGAAATGCGCACCATTCTCAGGAATTGCCGAGCAGTTATAAGATTCATCGAAATATCTGAAATGGACCATGCTGTCCAACATTCGTTACCTTCTCTTCAAGACCGAACTGTCACCTTGTACATGTAAATCCTATTCCCGCACAACACACCACATCTATTATGGCATCATGTGACAAGCATAAGAATCCCATTATCAACTCTGAGTCACCAGCAAATTATATACCTTATTAGTTAGAAACCTCTCTCTTGCTTCTTTCCAGGAGGAAATCATAATACACAACACATTCCGTACACCGGTAGAAAATATCCGGTTCAAACCATGGTAGAAACCATCATGAACACTTTGAAATCCATTTGGACATAACCAAGCTAACAGAACTGAATTCCTCTAACTCCACCAAGCCACACAAGTTGCCAAATCCGAGAGTATTGCCACAAAACACCCGCAAAGCCCAACGTCATTATAAGAACCAAAAGAACCGAGAATACCATTACCATACTGATCCAGCATGTTACCCTTTTGTCCTATTTTCTCCGAGTTTCTTCTGAATCACCCTCAAGTTGACATTTCTCCTTGTCAAAACACTACTATCCTTGCCCAAAGCTCACTACAAGACATCCTAACATAAAACCACATCTCACTAAGGCCCATAAGCCACTGTATTCTTCTTAGGCACATTCATAAATACCCCAACCGCAACACTCACTCTTAAAATATGTTATGCGAATTTAAAATTGTTCCTCTTTCCTTTCTTATACGGAAATGTAGAATCCATAGTCAAACAGAATTACTGCATGTCCCGATACCATCCAATATGAGTAACTGATTCTAGTGATATACGAATTCGAAAAAGTTTCAATTTCCTTATATACATTTTGAATCCATTAGAACCCTCTCGATAGTCATCCACTCTGCTCAAATCTAATTTATTCCGCCCCAAACGGGCCTAAAAACATGTGCACCTTTGTCACAGTCAACACTCAAATAAGTAACCATGCCTTAATTCGACCAATCAAATTCATACTTCGTGTGCACTACATCCTTCAAAATAACAACTTAATCATTCCATAATTTTTATATTTCTATAAAATTCCATATAACCCGTATTCAGGAATTTCCTTACTCGAGTAATCCTCGATCTCCATCTCCGCAAGTTATAACTGATCCACGAGTATGACTCTGACCAAAAACTAAAGTTTAATACATAACCATAAAATCAAATTGTCAATAGCATGCTCCCCCACTTAGTTTTAAGCTGCAATTATATAAAATTAGAACCCGCAAGGATTTCCCCTTCTCAATTACTACGATCTCGTACCGTTAACCCGCCAAGCCTCTCGAAGTCTTTTGTTAAGCTTCTCATGGACATTCTGAATCACCAACCATAGTCACACACTCGACCTCTTACCGGGTAGCAAGTAATATTCCTCCTAGAAGATTCATCAACATCACGCCACCACTAACTGCTTACCAGAGATAACCCACCTGTGGAATTCCTTACCGATATCTTCCAATTACGTTGCATTGGGTGAAACGACTACGTAATCAGTAAATTCTAATGAGCTCATGCTCGCCCACCATTTGTATAAGTCTGCACTTTCCTTATTTACATCAACTAAAAGTTCAACAATACCTTCCGAACTTAAGTCATATTGCGCCTGAAATGATAATCAGATCTTCACATCCCTCTTCATTTCAAACAAACTCTTTTCTGCCATATTCAATCTTTCTCCGTACAGTAACCATCACTCCAAATAAATCCTGTAGGCCAAATCACATTTTATCACGATTCCAAACCGCTCTACACTTTCTCAAGGCAGGTGACTGCCCTACCACAGAATCCATATGTTGATCTGCCACTCTTGCATTGGTTAAAACATCTCCTTTAAGAAACTTCTCAACCTCTACTTCTCCTACTTGACCTGCTTGTACTTCAACCACCGCGAAACACTTTCCGTCATGTCTTCCCTCACACTTTGCTGCCCAACTGTTGCATAAAATCAAAATGTATCTCTGCGTACCTGAACCAATAAAATGTTACCGACCCTAAGCCTCTTCGAAGATCATCTTTCTCGTGCCATCAACATTAGAAATATCCATTCGCAACCACAATTACTACATAACCCCTTACTTTTATTGAGTCCAAACTCATTGACAAGACATGAGAATTTAATTTGTCCCACAATTTAACAACGTGAAAGATCCTTCAATACACTCACAACTCGAGACTATATGTCAAATCAAGACAGAAATCAAGTACCCAATAGCAAAATCTTGAGTCACAAGTAAACTTTATTTGTCTCATTCAACCTATCTGAACATATCCCACATTCACATCATACTTATCATATAGTCATTGAACCACTCATCGAGCCACAAATTCCACTCATAGGAATACTACCAAATGCATATGTCCAATCGCACAGGTTCTTACAACCGAAACTACCGAACTTAAGCTGCGGTCTAACTTCGGCCTCAAGTCCTCTAGACTATCCCATCAACAAAATACAGAATACTCATCTCGAACCTCGTTCATGAAATCACAAGCCAGCGATGCACAACTAATACTGAGCGCTCACATGCGCACACGAATGCGTGGAAGGAATTCAAAGAGTTATGTTTCAAGCTTAATCACTTCCGCACGATAGAATACAAGAAGGGAAATTTTCCTAAGAGTTCTACAGCCTCTCAGAAATAAGTACAGATGTCTCCGTACTAATCCGCAAGACTCTACTAAACCCGCTCATGACTCGTGAGACCTATGCAACCTAGGCTCTAATACCAACTTGTCATGACCCAAATTCTCACCCGTCGTGATGGCGCCTATCTCAATACTAGGCAAGCCGACAATATCAATAAACTACGTATTCTTTTAAATTTGAAAAGAGAATGATTTAAATTCAGTGGAAGAAATCTCACAAGTACAAATATAAATACTCCCAAAACCTGGTGTCACTGAGTACATGAGCATCTAATATGATTACAAGTCTGGAAAATACGGTCTATGATAGTCTTAACTAAATACAGTAAACAAGGAGATAGGGAAGGAGAGACAAGGTCTGCGAAACACGGCATCTACCGCCCAAGCACTATAATCTGCACGGACAACTCACGTGCTGCATGGACAAATCACATACTATGGTATCAATATCTGGATCTGCACGGAAAACTCACGTGTTGCACGGACAACTCACATTCTATAGTATAATATCTGGATCTTCACGGACAACTCACGTGATGCACGGATAACTCACGTGCTGCACGGATCACTCACGTGCTACAATAATATCTTACAATCAGGACCTCGGCCTCACTCAGTCATAAATCTCTCCAGTCTCTCGAGCTCTCAGAAATCATGAAATCAGCCTAACAACAATGATATGATGCATCAATAATGAACAATAGAGACTGGGATAAAATAATCAAGTAAATTGTGATTGAGTACAAAACGACAATTAAGCAGATAGTTCAACATGTACACGACCTCTGTGGGTTCCAACGATACCAACATATAGTCTAAACATGGTGTCTAACATGACATACAATCACATTTACACAACACATGGAGAGCACATAGCTAACAACAAGTTATTCAACTTTACAATTTCCACGGGACGGACCAAGTTAAAATCCCCTCGGTGCACGCCCACACGCCCGTCACCTACCATGTGCGGCACCACCAAAGTAATCACATGATACCAAATTCCGGGGTTTCATAACCGTGGGACCAAGTTTAAAACTGTTAATTACCTCAAAACATGAAATTCTTATTCCGCTAAGCCTTTGCCTCGTGAATTGGCCTCCAAACGCCTCGAATCTAGCCACAAATAATTCGTTGTAGTCAATAAAATTTATTGAAATTAATTCCATATAAAAATATAATTTTTCCATAAAAGTCCAAATTTTAGCTAAAATATTGCCTGTGGGGCCCGCATGATCACCAATTCAACCACGAAAATAATCATACCAAAATTACTAAATTCCGATAACAATTCGGCCCTCAAATCCCCAAATTTATCCAAGAGGGTTTTCAAACTTTTCCAACTTAATTCACCAATTAAATGATAAAAATAACCATGAATTCAGGTAATTTAAGTTAAGAACACTTACCCCGTTTTTTTCCTTGAAAAACTCCCGAAAATCGCCTCTTCCCGAGCTCCAATCCATCAGAAATGGAAAATGGGACAAAGTCCCATTTTCTGAACTTAAACTCTCTGCCCAGATATTTCTTCTTCGCGAACGCGGTCAGTGCCTCGCGTTCGCGAAGCAAAAAATTGCGCTGCCATTGCTCTTCGCGAACGCCTGACACTGCTCGCGAATGCGATGCTTTATCAAACTATTCTTCGCGAATGCGAGCTCCCCTTCGCGAACGCGATACCCAATCGCAAACGCAATGAACAACCTCGTCTGACTCCAGCTTCTCTTTGCGAACTCGAGACCCTCTCGCGAAAGCGAAGGGAAAATATCGCCTGCCTCAAATTCCCGTTCGCGAATGCGAGGGCCCACTCGTGAACACGAAGAAGGAAACCAGAAAAATACACCAACAGTCTTCAACCAACATGTTAATTCCAAAATCGACCCGTTTACCTCCCGAAACTCACTCGAGCCCCTCGGGACCTCAACCGAATATACCAACAAGTCCTAAAATATCATACGAACTTATTCAAACCCTCAAATCACCTCAAACAATGCTAAAACCCTGAATTATACCCCAACTCAAGCCTAATGAACTTTGAAAATTTTAATTTCTACAAACAACGCCGAAACCTATCAAATCATGTCCGATTGACCTCAAATTTTTCACACAATTCATAAATGACATAACAGACCTATTAAAATTTTTAAAATCGGATTTCGACCCCGATATCAAAAAGTCAACCCCCCGTCACACTTCTCAAAAATTTGACTTTCGCCATTTTAAGCCTAATTTCACTACGGACCTCCAAATAATTTTCAGGACACGCTCCTAAGTCCAAAATCATCATACGGAGCTATTAAAAATATCAGAATTAAATTCCGAGGCCGTTTACACATAAGTCAATATCCGGTCAACTAATTCAACTTAAGCTTCCAATATGAAAATTCATTCTTCCAAGCTAACTCTGAAATACCTTAAAACCAAAACCGACAATTCACACAAGTCATAATACCTCGTAGAAAATATAAAGGAGCGTAAATGCTCAAAACAACCGGTCGGATCGTTGTACAAGTAGAGCAAACAAACACTTAGAAAGAATTCACTGAGATGGGTATATTTCGAGTTTATGGGATTAATGTCTCTCCTATTGCATTATTCCAGTTGATGAAATCACTTGACTTATATAATTTCTTGATTAGCAAGGTTTATTATGCTCGTGAAGTTCTTTCGATGCTCCGCTCACCTATTCAAACCAACCTAAGACTATATGTCTATAGAATCAGAATTAACGAAAATGCATGTGCATTTGCTGCAAAAATAACCAAGTAAGACAACTAGAATATATCTATCCTAATTGCGAATCTATTCTCCGATGCCCAAATTCAAGAACTTACTCTATTCAATCCTATATGCAATTTATAATTCTCACTTGCGAGTTCAACTATAAATTCATAGATAGTACTCTATTGTTAGCTACGAAATAGAATAATTAAGTGCAAGATTGAATAAACAAATTAATCGGATAGACTCAAGCAACACAATCAACCGTCAAACTACAGTACTCAATAATGACCCATAACCTAGAATAATAAGGTTCTTAGCCACTAATGATAAAGTTAAATAATGTAATAAGTGTTGAATAGTTGAAAATACAAAGAAAGCTAAAGAAAAACTGAGAATCCTTGCTCCTGAGTGTTTTGTGCTTGTGTTTCCCTCTCAAAGCAGCATCTCCCCATCCAAAAGTGGTTTAGACTTCCTTTTATATGAGTTGGGGGTATGTAGGGCCGAAAGAACCTTGTCCTGAGCAAAATAGGAGACTTTCCATCACCCAGCTTCCAGTGTAGCACGACGCGCTAGCCCTGGTGCTGAGTAGTGTCCAAAATTATTCAGGCATGTAAGTTACGCCACGGGTAGCGAGACGCGTTGGCCTGGGCACTGCATTGTCCGATTTTGTTCTCTTTTTACTTCAACTCGTGCACTTTCATCCCACATTCTTCCGGATGATTCCTACATAAAATATTTCCATGAATTAGAATAAATTATTATATTATACATCCGAAATCTATTAAATATGAGTAAAATGCGAGGCGACATGCATATAAATACACATACTTTAAGCCAAATATTATACCGCAAAATCTCCTTCAAAATTTCTCCTACTGATTCCATGACGGATATGCAGTCCGCAAAATGGCTATGCAGTGCATATAACCCACCACAAAATACCTCTCAAAATTTAGTTACTCCTGCCTCAGTCCGTGATGATTCTGTGGTCAGTGGAACCGATTTGTGGTCCGCATAACTGATCGCAAAATCGTCTTCTCCTGCCACTTTTTTTTACCCACTTGACTATGCATTTCATAGTCCACAAATCTGAACAATATAGCCTGACTTTGGCACTATAAATTCTTAAATCCTTGACAAACTTTTATGGGACCTTACTAGACAATATCATTCTTGTGACTCTAGTGCGTGTGAAGGTGGAAATGTCAAAAATAATGCAATTTCAGAATTGGAGCTCATTAGACATCATTTTAAATATTTTTCAATATTGTGTTGGGTGGTGACATGTAAATTGAGTCATCCGAGCCTATGAAGGAGTCTAAGAATGGAGAACACAGTGCATATATTCTAAAAGATTCCAAGGAGACAGGATGGCATCTCTCACTTAAATGCCAAGAAGTGTAAAATATGATATTGGTTACTTGGTTATGTTGGCCTTGTACCACCACCCCAGACCATGACCGCAAGCTTGAACCAAAATTGGGGATACAATTGATATCTTCGAGGTGGAAGAAAAAGTGGTAAAGTTGGTATAACCACGACTATAAATAAGGTGCTCGTTGGGAGGAACCAAGTCTACTGCTTTCCTTTATTTTTATTTTTTTTAATATGTTATTTTTGTAGTGTTATTTTTTATTTTGTAGGAGTAGGAGCATGAAATTTAAGCCAGTAGGCGTGTGAAAAATCGAGCAAATGGTTGAAACTAAATATAAGAGTTCCCACACGAAGACCAGGCCTAGGAGAAGTCAGAGTATATTGTAAGCTGCTAACGCTTCGGCCTTTGGCCTACCAGAGAGTCTCTATTGCCCTCTTGTTATTTATGGCGTACATTGAGGGCGATGCACAATTCTAAGTGTAGGGTGGAAAGATTCTCTGGTAATTTTCAGTGCTATTTTTAGCTTGGCTGTAGTACTCCTTTCTAGCTTAGTGATTGCTTTATCAAAAAAATTATTTTTTGAAAAAGAGGAAAAAATCAAAAATCAAAAATAGAAAATTTGCCCTTTTCTCGACAATGGATTTCTTGGACAACTTTCTTGAGGGATTAAGGTCCAACAAAAAAATTCAAAAATATTTTTCTTTTGTTTTTAGTTAGTATTAAGTAGGTAATAATTCTCCTTAATTTTTCTTCGGGTACCGGTTCTTTTTCCAGGGGATATAAATTGAACCGGGTATTTTTATCTTTTTATGATTAGTATAGGAAGGAAAACTAATTTTTTTCCTAGATGCCTATTGATTTAATTGATGCTAGCATATTTAGTATTTGGCATGTGAATCACCTTCCTGATATGATTTGAATGTGAGGCCTTAGTTGAATTGAATATCCTGTTTTCTGACGTCTTTTCTCAATTTCTTGACTCGTACGTCATCTAGTGCTTTATTGCTTAATATGTTTTGGCTATGTCATTACTTTCTTTGACCTGAGATTTGATATGAAATCATCCTAAGTGAGTCATGTGCATTGTGCGATGTGAGGTTTACTTGACATTCTGTGATATCTTGTGTTAATCTCGAACTTTCCCCGTGTGTTAATCGAGGTGAAATAATTAATTCTTGCGAGATGATGTAGGAGTTTCTTTGATTGATCATTGATTTACTTTGTTGTTCACTAATAAAATTATCTCTAGTTAGCCTATTTGAGCCTGTAGTCCTTTTCTTTGACATCCACACTACAAGCAAAAACAAAATGCCGAAATGTACAAAAAAAGATAATATGCCAAAAAGGAAAAGATATAGATGTCCATAAAGGAAAAGATCTTAATTGTCTATGGTTCTGTGGAAAATTGTTGAATTAGTTATGACGAGTATGTGCTTGAAGTTGATGTGTGATGTATTAAAGTATTTAGGAGGATGAGTCACAAATATCCAAATATATCCTACCGTACATTACAACCCATAAAGACCTAATTAATCCTAGACTTGGCAAGTTTAAAGTAGTAGAGACATACACTATGGGCAATCCTATGGTACAACCTCGGGATGCACATGAATTTCTTTGTGAAAGGGAGTGATTTTTATTCATATATGTGATGTCCTTAAATTATTTTCGAATTCATATTTGAACGTGTGGACTATATAAACTCTCGTCTTTGATGGTGATGGCACATGATCTCATGACCGATAGGTGATATTATTAAGCTTCTCTTGTTGGAGAAAGTGTGAAAGTTGAGAATGCTTTAGGGTGACGAGTCGGTCTTTGAGGTGAGGTGGTTATGGGAAAGTTATTTGAATGTTTGGATTGTTTACTTATACGTAGGCATGAGAAAGTTGGGAAGTGTATGAATTGTGTATGCCCATGTTTAATTGTTGGCCTCAACCGTATTAATAGATGTAGTATATTTAATTGCTATATGCTCCCTCGTGATGTGGTATCTTGAGTTGTGTTATTAAGGTAGTAAAGTTTAGGTTACTCGAGGACGAGCAATAGCCTAAGTGTGGGGTGTTGATGTCTGGCCAAGAATATGTACTTTTGTATGTGCTTCACCTCACATTTTGCTCTATTCTTGTTGGTTCTATTGTGTAATTGTAATACGTTGAGATAATTTTTGATGTTTATATGTTTAGGAATCAATCCAAAGTAAATAATGAATACACACGAGTCGGAGTTGAAAAAGCAAAAGTGACAAATTCTAGTGTCCAGGCTAGTACCTACAGTTATATGTGGTGCTAGAAACATTACTCCAAAATTTTGAACACCCAGGCTAGTGCGATGTGGTTTCCAGGGTGCCCAATCTCGGGAATTATCCTATTTCAACATAGAGAAGATAATTTTGGGCCTTAAACGTCCCTAACTTGTATAAAAGGGTTCTAAACCTAATTATGAGGATGAGACATCACTTTGAAGGAAAATTCACATCAAGAGTACGTTAGCAAGCTTTCGACTAGTATTTCTTCTCTTCTCTTCTTTTAATCTCATAGTTTATTAGTTCTTGGGTTATGAATACTACATGAACGTTGTATCTGAAGCTTGAATAGTTTTTATTATTTTATCATATTGATTTATTTATTCAATCTTGTACTTAATTATTTTATTGCTTGATTACCAATTAAATACAATATATGAATTTAGGATTGAACTCAAAGGTGAGAATTCTTGGTTGCATATACGATTGAATACAGCAAGATCTTGAACCTAAACCACGGGCAATGAATTTGTGGTTAAGATAGGCTTACACCTAATCACATTGCTTGGTTGTTATGAATGAATTATTAAGGAGTTCTTTCTAATCTTAACTCCATAGAAATATAGGCGTTAGGTTAGCTTGAATATGTAAGTAATACATTAGTAGAGTGATATGAATAATATTAACACTGTCAATCAATAAATTAGATAAATTAATTAGACAATTTTAGAGAATGAATCAACGGGATTATTAGCCGACCCATGGCTCTGGAATATTCTCTCTCGTTGAATTCATCTCTAAGCTTCCCGACTTGTTTTTCCTTAACTTTTTAGTTTACTACTATAGATTAGTTTTAGTTAAATATTCACACTTTAGAAACTCACTTGAATAGATTAACCATTTAAGTTTAATTTAGTTGATAGTTAATCACAAGTTCTCATGAGAACTATACTCTACATATCAACTTATTATTTTTCGATCACGTATGTTGTTACGCGGCGCCTTCCTGAGATTTCTTGGAAGGGCACCGTAAGGCTAAGAAACTGGGTATGTGCAGTTACTATCTGCAAACTAGGGTCCCCTCTGTACACTAGACGAGATTGTCAGTACAGTACGGGAAAACCAATGTCAAGAGTAATTGAGAGAAAATAAAAGAGAATGACAATGAAAGAAATCTTAATTGCATTAATGAAAGCTATTACCGAAAGGCAACACGGTGTCGAGGGGAAAGACACTAATACAGAAAATTGTTTGCTAGTTTGAATGTTTGATTGCTTGACCCCCCTAATAATGCTTAAAAAGAATAAACCAAAGTTACAGGACTTGACATAACTAAGCTAGAGAGACATAATGGAAATACAGGAAGTAAACCTACTCTATATTTAGAATAAAAGGACATAGATTCCTACAAGATAGAAGTTTGTCCGTTGGTAGCAACCTTGTCTTTAGCATCAGAGTCTGCGCGCGCGGCGCTGTTGGCATCTGCCTGCGGCTTGGCCCTGTCGAGGCCAATCGATGGGGCGACACAGGCACAAGAGCGCTTGTCACCTGGCACAGCCAAGACCACGGGGTCGTCCATGGTGCTAGGAGTTAGGAGGCTTTCCAGGATACCATGGGGCACATCCAAGGGGTCATGGGCTGGAAAGCCACCCATGACATTCTCCCCTACCTGAGTTGGCGACGTCCTCGGTGCCTTATTTGTAATATAATCATCGATCAGGCTCTTGTAGGATTTGAGGTTTGTTCCCTACTCCCAAGTATTCTCCCGTGTATCACAAGCCTTGCCATTTCACCAGGAAGTTTTGGTGATCTTTCCTTGAAGCATGAATTACTCGGTCATCGAGAATAGCTTCTACATGCCTTTTCCCAATTGAATTAGGGCCTAGAATACTAGGTATTGTGAGTTGTCTCTATGAAGGATCCTCCATGTCTTCCAAAAGGTTTCAGAAGGCTGACATGGAAGATTAGATGAATCTTCCACCAGGTTGGGGTATCCACCCGATATGTAACTTTCCCAATGCGCTTCTTAATGGAGAAGGGTCCAATGTACAGGCGAGGGTCGCGGAACAATGCAAACAAGTATCGCTTTGGGATTTTCATTATCACTTTGTCTCCTACTTGATATTCAATAAAGCGACAATTTTGATGAGAATGCACTACAAGAAAATAGGCCTTTAGAGAGAGGAAATTTGGTCGTTAAAAGTCCAATTCTGGTTGTTATAAGTTGATAACGACCGAAAAAAATTCGCTCGTCACCGGTCGTTAAAAGCTCTGACGTTAAAAGTTAACGACTGGTTTTACAATCCTGTCGTTAAAGGTTCTTTAGCAACAATATAATTTTCGTTCGTTATACATGCTTAGCGACAGGATTTTTCCCTCGCTAAAATGTTATCCGGTCGTTAAAAAACTCTAATCACAACAACTAATTAAGTCAATTCAAGTGATTTTAGCGGCCGATATTCCCTTCGTTGATTGTATAATTACTTTTAACAGACAAAATTTCCTTCGTTAATGGTCATTTATCTATTTGAGAAACCTGTCGTTAAAGAATTTTAATGACCACATTTTTCTTCGCTACTATGAAAATGTAATAAATATAATTACTAAAATTTGAATTACATGAATAGTAATAATTCTTTATATGCTTTCATACACGCTCAACAATATTAGAAAATAAACCAAATACTTGATATCTTTTTAGTATAATAAACTAAAATATCATATTTAGCAGAAACCAATCCAAATTGTAAGACATCATTTTTAACAATTCCTGAAAAGAAAAAAAGTAAAATTGCAGCATATATTTGTACATAAGACAATGTCTTTAAATCATCCCTCACAAACCAAAAATCTCTTATACTTCAACTTTCTCTACATTTTTTTCAAGGATAGGTTCTTTGGACTTCAAATTTTTAATTTGTTAAAATAACAAATTTATGTTAGTTTAGTGACAAAGAATAAATAACTAAAGAAGATCATACTAAAGTATAATATAAAGATGAAAATTTTGAAGTGAAAAAATACAAATTGAAATTGATGAACCGGCCTATTCGAATGACTATAAAATCTTTTTCTATGTTGATCCTATAGGCATATGCTCAACTTCTGAAAATGTAGTCTAAAGCTTAAAATTTCCAGAAAAAGAAGAAAGGGAAAGGATGACTCACAATGCAGACTTCAGTTCGATGATCTGGTACTTAGATAACAAGTGGGGGTTTATAGAAATAACGACTCTTAGACTTCAATCCCATTTCCTTGTTGGAATCAAAATTTAAAACTTCACTCACAAACAAATACTAGTATTACGTATTAATATATTTATTTCAAGAATTCAACTCAATGAGATTAGAGTTTAAATTGGGTAAAATAGTACAATTAAAGGCCTTACATTATATTAAGTATATGACGTCAACATAGGAATATCACTGAATGTGTTCCAACGATCCTTAGTGTTCAAACATACTTTTTCACTACTAAAAACTCGACAAAAACCGACCAAGGTCGACCGACCAACTTTGGTCGGTCAAAAAACCGACCAAAAAACCGACCAAAGTTGGTCGGTTTTTCAAAATATTTTTTTTTAATTTTTTTTTACGAAACCGACCAACTTTGGTCGGTTTTCTTTGGCGCAAAAATGCGAGAAATTATTTTTGAGTCCCGCGAAATTTATGTTTCAAGAAACCGACCAACTTTGGTCGGTTTTTCAATTAAAATAAATAAAAATTAATATTAAAAAATCGACCAAAATTGGTCGGTTAACTCGACGGGTCATTTAAAAAAATCGACCAACTTTGGTCGGTAATTTTACTTTTTAATAAAGCGACCAACTTTGGTCGGTTATTTTCGTGCGAACATACAATTAAAGAGTATAAATCAAATAAAAGACAATCTTAAAACGAAATGTACCAATGGTCTAGTGGTAGAATAGTATCCTGCCACAGTACAGACCCCAGTTTGATTCCCAGATGGTGAATCTTTTTATTACATAATTAAAATACCGACCAACTTTGGTCGGAAAAAACCGACCAACTTTGGTCGGTTTGTTTTGCAATATTTTTTTTTTTTAATTTAATTGACCGACCAAAGTTGGTCGGTTTGTTTTGCAATATTTTTTTTTTTGAATTTAATTGACCAACCAAAGTTGGTCGGTCATTTCCGACCAATTTTGGTCGGTATTCCTTTCCGACCACAATAATACCGTCCACACGTAAATGGTCACGTTTTGGTCGGTTTTTGGCCATTATCGACCAACGTTGGTCGGTTTTTTTGGTCAGTTTTTACCGAATTTCTAGTAGTGTTTTTGGTAAGGAGTCTCAGTTTGATACAGAACATATTTTATGTTAACTAAATTGTATATAGATTAATGTGGCTTAGTAATGTGCCCTCTTATTATTACCCAGCTAGTTTTTGTTTTTTTCTATGGCTCATTACGAAACAACACTTGAAATTGTACAAACAATTAGGGCTTAAAGATAATTTTGGTGTGTTCACGGCACGAATTAGACGTTTTTTCTAGAGTTTGAGGTTTTGATCAGGTCGCCCTTTGTTCCCCCTGCTAAATAAAAATGGGTTATGAAAATTATACTACTAATAATAATGGGCCAAATCAACAAGAAATTAACATAATCAGGGGTGTCTTCGTCACGTTGGACACAATCAATAATTTCCTTTTAGGGACTAATATGATGTCATTGTGATGAAAACTGCCGTTATATTATACTTGTTGTAGGCGTCGTGTATTTGATTTGGTCAAGGACTCAAGACAGTGTAAGGAATGGGGTAGACGAGGATTGTGAAGATCAAATTTTGGTGGGGAAGTTTCAAGGTGATCTGAGGCAATTGTTGAATGATAAATAACAGTTGTAGGTGGTTGAGGGAACAGGTTTGGATGCTGCTAATAGTAATGGGAACAAGTCCATTGTAGTTCATCAAGGATATGATGTTAATAAGATGCAAAATACAGCAGTTGTTGCTAAGAATAAATCTGGGCAGCAGCAGGTCGCAAAAACTAGAAAAGAACTAACTAATAGTGGTCCAGTTACTCCTGTAGGTGATGTTTCAAAGGTGGTGAAGGGTCAATCTAAACCTACAGGTGATGTCCGTGCTACTACAGCCTTGGTGAGGCTTTACAAGGCTCTGAACTCAGCATTACAAACTAATCCTAAGATGTATGGTAATGGGGCGGTGGCAGTGGCAGGGTGTGATTAACTCACTGTTGCAGCTGATCAACCTACTCAGCATTAAAGCTTCTGTTGTGGCTAATGAGGGGCAAGAATCAGATGTTGTAGCTAAAGGATCAGATATTTGTAAGCTACTGCCTATAACAGCTGGTTGTAGTGCTGCTACAGGTCCTGTTGATGCTACTGTAGTTAGGGGTTCTCAGGTTTTGAAGAATGCAAAAACATCTGTGCAATACGCTAATGCAGCTGGACAGTTGATCACTAAGGAACTTGAATAATCTAAGATGCAACTATCAACAAGTCGGAAGGAGAAAAGAGTTGGGCAGGTACTTGATGCTCCAACTCCTAATGGGAATCGAGCTCAATCATCTCCTGAAGCTATTGCTTCTTTGAAGGATCCTAAGATAACAGATGGTACAAAGATTTTGGAATTTCCTACTGAGATTCCAAAACATTAAGGAAGTGTCCAGAGTGTAAATTTTGCTCTGTTTGTCTAAAGAATCTGCTATACGCTCTGTTTATTCCATCTCTAACAAAAGTGATAATTTTATCATCTTACTAATTATAAAAAATTAAAAGTAAAAAGAGAACTTATCCCATCAAATTGTACAAAAATAAGAAGAGGATAACTTGGAGCATGGTCCCTACACTAAAGAAACCTTCTCCGTCATATTCTACAAAACCAGTACTGCCTTCCTAATAGGTAGCATTTGATACACTTTGTATAAGAATGAATAGTGACAGCAAGTATACAACAAGTGTCAAGGAGATAGGAAATAACAATGTTAGAAGAACAATGGTGGCACCTCCACCTATGCTAGAAATTGTTGGCCAAAAATTGAGCAGACTAAGAAACCCAACATTTAGTGAAGGAACCATTGGTGATGGCCCTCTATTGCCCATATCAACAGTTGGTGCATGTACATGATCAACCAGTTGTTGTACCTGCTGAATTGTTTGAAAAAAACAGCAGGTTCTAAAGCTACAACTGTGAATAGGGTATCTCAGGTTTACGAGGAGGAGAAGAAGATTTCTAAAGACCCTATTGTTGATCGTGTTTCAGATCGAGGATGTACTCAAGTTTGTTGAGGTAATGAAGCAATTGGGGTTAAGGAAAAACTTAATGAAGCCGTGCAGTAATCAAATTTTGAACAGGGGCAGATTAGTGTGGATAAAACATCTAGGCAGGTGCTTCACACTCGAGGCAAATCTGGACAAACTCCCATAGCAGCAGCTCTATAATTGGATGTTACTGATGGGTTTAGATATGATAAGAATGAGAAGCAGACAGCTGACACCATAGAATCAGTTTCTCCAGCTATGCAACAATTCAAAGGACGATATTGGACGGTGGTAAATCGATCTCACACATCACAGAGTAAAAAAGGATTTTCAATCTACTAACCTGTTAAATGATTCAATCTATTGATCATTTGAAGATGGTGATGAGGGCTGATCAAACACTATCTTTGCAAGATGTGCGTATTTACTCCCTAGCTCATCATATTTACTCTCTAGACTTTCTAGGCGTCCTTTTAGTGATTCATTTTCTTTTTCAGTAGCATTCAGTTTTTCCAACAATGCAGCTTTAGAGGAGTTACCACCTTTCAACTCCTTAGCGGTTATTCCAATACTAAGTTCAACTATATGACTCTTTCGTTGAGGTCCGAAGCACCTTTCTACAACCTCAATGATCGTAAGAGACGATTCAGATTACACCAATTCTTTGATTTTAGCCTGTAAAATAAAAATAATTCAATTAAAATAATACAACACAATAAATAAATAAATAATGTAAATTAAAATTTATCAATAAACATACATATTTCTCATTGGTTTTAGGTTCGACAAGCTTGTTGTTCTTCTTACGAGTCTCAAAAAAAATAATTGCCACATCTGGTGGATTACCATCTTTACCTCCCTTCACATTTAAATAAATAAGTCAAAGAAATCTTTATAACAAAGATGAGGTTTCTTAATAGAATATAACTATAATATTTACTCACCAATTCATAAATGATCTCCCTAATTGGCTTACTACCCGTACGATGAGGCATACTCAAATTAGACCTATTGACCGAGTTTCTTGTACTTGTCTCCTAAATGAACAACACACCAGCAAAATTCTGGTCAGCCACTTAATATAATACAAAGTTAATGTCACGACCCAAAATCTAACTAGTCGTGATGGCACCTAACCCAACCCGCTAGGTAATCCAAATAACAACTATCCAATTCCAGTAATATTAATAAGACAATTATTCAAAGAAATTATATGAAACTAATACATTTCCCAGGAACTGGTAGTATAAATCATGAGCTTCTAAGAATAGAATTTACAAAGCTGATATGAGATAAAATACATCTTCTATTTGAAAAGTATATAAACAGAGTCTTTATAAATCTAAGTCTACCATAAACAAGAGGCAGCTAAAATAGGAACGCATGTACATCTTCAAATCCGGCAACCATCAAGCACAACAATAATAACAACAACCAACATATGCACGCAATATGCAGAAGTGTAAGATCAGTACAACCGACTCCATGTACTGAGTAAGTAACAAACCTAACCTTAGGTTGAAAGCAGTGACGAGCTGGAACATAGGTCGGGTTCAACACAAATAACCAATAGCAGTTCATAACAACGTAGGGCATATAAATAAGAAAGCAATTCAGAAAAAAAATGCTTAGCTTGATCACAATTTCTTGAAAATAGTTATGCTTTCAAGAATAACAGTGAAAACCTAAATCCTTTACCGAAATCGTCGAAAAATATGAGATAGTTTGAAAACTGTAAATTTTTCCAAAAATCCTTTCCAAAAAAAGTAAGATGTTTCATTTCCTTTCCAGATAGCAAGTGTGAAATACCTCTCTATGCTCACATATCAATGTGTGTAAAAGTCATAAATGACGTGATACCGTACAACATGAGAAAAAATGCATCTCTATACCTGTATGCCATGGGTGCATGCCAATGCCATGTATCTCAGAGATGAATCATCTACTTACACTCTCAGAGTACTCAATCTCACTGTCTCACACTTTCCACTCATCATGCTCAACCACTCGGTACTGTATATGGCCCATACGGCCCAGGGAAGATCCATCCCGGAATATATACATCACTGACCATCAGTCACTCAGTACCGAGGAAGGCCAATCCGGCCCCATGGAGAAGATCCATCTCCAGGTATATAAATGCTTCGGACAAGATCCATGTCCAGGGAAGATCTATCCTTCAATATAATCATCCGCGCTCACTAGGGGTGTGTTAAAATCTCCGGAGGGGCTCCTACAGCCCAAGCGCTATCATAAGCCAGATCCAGGCATAAATCAATAGAGCATCATACGGCGTGCAACCCGATCCCATAACTATCACTCATAATCAGGCTCTCGGTCTCACTCGGTCATCAATCTCTCCAGTCTCACTCACGGGCTCACAATGTCATGAAACTAGCACGACAATAATAATATAATGTATTAATAAATAACAACTGAGAGTGGGATATGATATGAATGCATGAATATGACTGAGTAAGAAATATCAATGAAATCAGTGAGATGACAGCAAGAAACGACCACTATGAGTCCCAATAGTATTGGCATAAAGCCTAAACATGATATCTAGCATGATTGACAACTCAATTACTTTATCACATGGTGAAAATAAGGATATCAGCACAATAGGGCCACTATTCAGTGCCATGGAAACAATAAAGTCCCTATTCACATGGTGCACGCCCACACGTCCATCACCTAGCATGTGCGTTACCTCAATACAAATCACATAACATGTATTTCAGGGTTTTATATCCTCATCTCCAAGATTAGAAGAGTTACATACCTCTAACAAGCCAATACCAATGCTGAGCAAGCCAAGCGATGCTCCAAAGATGCCATCTCGCGCGTTCCACCTCTTAACGGCTCAAAACTAACCAAAAACAACTCAAATCCGTCTCCAAACGTCCCGAATCTAGCCATAAACAGTTCGATACAATCAATATAGGCTAAAGCAATTAATTCCACAAGAAAAATTTGAAAGTATAGCCAAAATCTGAAATCGGTCCAAACTCGAACCCCGGGCCCATGTCTCGAAATTCAACAAAAGTCACAAAATTCGAAAGCTCATTCACTCACGAGCCCAACCATACCAAATTCATCAAAATCCATCTAGGTGGGAAATCAGTGGGTAAACATAATTATTAAAGAAAATATGAAGACAAGGAACTTACCTCAAGAATTCCACTTGAAAATCAGTCTCAAAATCTCTAAAATTCGAGCTCAAAATGATGAAACAAAGCCAAAAATCTCGGACTCCGCCAATATAGGTTCTGCCCAGGCACTTTAGCACCTGTGCGCCCGCTGGTGCGAAAAATCTAGGCGCATCTGCGAAAATGACTAACTCCGGCTGCCTCCGCTCCTGCGACCCATAGTCCGCATCTGCGCTATCGCAGGTGCGGAGAAACCATCGCACCTGCGACCCCTACTGGTCTCAACCCTTTCCGCACCTACGCTCAACCTGCCGCACCTGCGGCATCGCATCTGCGGTCCCCTCTTCGCAGTTGCGGTCACACCAGCAGCTCTCAGACTTCAGCAAGTTCTCAAATCACATTTCAAGTCCGTTAACCACCTGAAATCAACCCTAGGCCCCCCGGGACCTCAACCAAACATACCAACAAGTCTTATAACATCATACGAACTTAATCAAATCTTCAAATCATGAAAACACGAATTACACACGGATTCTAACAACATCGAAAATACGAATTACACACGGATTCAAGCCTAAGAAACTTCAAAATTTCCAAATTATAGAAACGACGCCAAAACCTATCAAATCATGTCCGATTGACCTCAAATTTTGCACACAAGTCACATTCAACATTACGGACTCCCTCCAACTTTCGGAATCGGAATCCGACCCCGATATTTAAAACTCCACTCCCGGTCAAACTTTCCAAATTTCAACTTTCGCCATTTCGAGCCAAATTCAACCACGGACCTTCAAATAACAATCCGAATGCACTCCGAAGTCCAAAATTACCCAACAGAGCTAACAGAACCATCAAAATTCCAATCCGAGGTCAAATGCTAAAAAGTCAAACTGTGGTCAACTCTCCCAATTTAAAGTTCAACAATGAAATGCTTTCTTCCAATTCGATTCCGAATAACCTGAAAGTCAAAACCGATGATTCACACAAGTCAAAATACATCATACGGATCTTCTCATGCCCTCAATCAACCGAGCAAAGTGTAAATGCTCAAAACGACCGGTCGGGTCGTTACATCCTCCCCCATTTAAACATACGTTCATCCTCGAACGTGCCAAGAGTTGTTCCTAAAGCCATCAAATCGCCGTGCAACCTTACCATGCACATACCCCGGGGGTCATCTCACGTCACCCTATCCCATATAGGCCCGGCAACATAGCATAACTATAGTTTCTTAATTCAACCTAGCCCATAAACTTTAAAATACAATTTCCAACATCCAAAATTTCTATATGATCAGAATATCGCATCTACGCACTGTATAAGTTTGAACAACTTGTAACAAGCCTTCACCATAACCCAAGATGTAATCACATGATGTACCACATAACTCAAATACTCATAGTGATAATTTCAACTTATAGTAGCTGCTCAAAACAACCCAATACCAGTAATCAACCTCATATCAAACAAAACCTCATTCTAAATCCTTCATACACTGCCGATGATGAAAGAAACATGCAGAACTCATAACCATTCACTAGATCAACCAGTCTTGGAATTCCCTCTCATTCGACAAGAACTATAGCAAATTCTAAGCAGACTTTCGATATTATCCTTCCAAACATGCTGTAATCAATTCCGATAGTATCCATTCTAGGTCCATTGATCTCATCTCATCCAACACGACCACTCTAGTGACATGCCACATCAATACAATATGACGCCATAACCCGTGCAATCCGTGCACCAATAAGCACCTTCCATATATACTCAAATCATAGAAAACTGATTTAGACGGGAGAACTATCCTGCAACCTCAAAAAGTACCACCACAAGACAATGCTAAGAATTTATCACACACCGTAGAACCAAAATACATGAATCTAACACAAGGGATCATATCTCAACGTAACTCTGCTGCAATACGTGACCCCGTCCAAACACTAGTCCATATGAAATACTTCAGCCACCATGCTCAAAATCAATAACCACACGAAATTCGACATCAAATAGCACAATACCACAATACTTCAGCCACCATGCCCAAAGTGCATTACTGTAACCCTGGAGAGCCAATAGCACAATACCACAATCCAGAAAGAAGATAGCCAACGCGTAAATAATCATGCAATACTCAAATATTCACCTCGCTCAAATTTTGCTATAAAGCCCAAATAGAACCACACCGTGTGTGCATATAACCCACGAATCGCAACCCTTCATAGCATAGAAGAGTAACTCACAGATCATTTCAGAACACGAATAAGTTCAACAACAGTCGAATGGCATATCCCTCAATAATAGCAGTACGAAGCCAACCAATCCGACTAGACATAGAATACCCATCCTAGTTGGGCCTACCATTGGGCCCCCAAATTCAACTCTGGGCACCCACACATGGATAAATAACCCTCTGAAGGCCCAAAATGACTGAATCATAACACATACTATCATCTAGCTAGCTTCGTCCATGACTTCACAACCCACAACCATGAAAACAACATTCTCTTGAGAACTCCCAATCTCCAAATCCATAGAACACACGAATTCCATATTTGATCCCAACTCCACCGCCAGAATGTCTAACACATCTTTCATACACGAGCATCCCACGAGGAGTACTTCTAAAATTCTTCTATGCCACATGGAAAAATTTGAATATCAGCAGTCGATCAACCAGGAGAGTGTTGCAATACCAATGAAGTGCCCATAAATCAAAACACATTGCCCCTTCTGAAATGTTTACTCTCATCAGGCCATACTGATTAGTAATATCATTTGCCTAGTCATCTGAAACCGTCCATGCTGCCTACGAATTTATGCCCTTCCCTTTAAAATTGAACTATGACCTTGCACAAGCAAATCTCAATCACACGCAATACACCGCGTCTACCATGCCATCCTACGAAGAGTACAAGAATCTTATAATCAACTCTAAGTCATAAGCAGAATACATACCCGATCATTCATAAACCTTCCATTTGATCTCATCACAGAGAAAATTCCAATACGCAACATATTCCTCACGCCGATAGGAAATATACTCCTCGAACCGTGGTAAAAACCATTGAGAACTCTTTGAAACCCATTTTCACATAGCTAAGCTATCAGAGCCGAATCTCTCTAACTCAACCAAGCCACGCAATTCGCCAAAACCCAAGAGCATTTCCACGAAACACCTGTGGAGACTAGCCACATCGTAGGTACCTAAAGAACTGATTATATCCTTTATTGTGCTGATCCAACCTACTACCATGCTGTCCTATTTCTCCAAGTCCCTTCCAAATTGCCTACGAATTGATACTTCTCCTTGCTTGAACACCACAATCCTTAACCAAAATTCACCACACAAGAGACCCTAGTATAAAACCACAATACCCTAAGCACCACAATCGCGACACCCACTCTAAGGAGACCTTACGTGAACCTAAAACTGTTTCCTTCACCTTCTTGATGCTAAAATGCATAATCTACAACGGTATAAAAATGCCATAAGTCTCGACACCATCTAATGTAACTCTCAGTTTCTACCCATATACAAATCTTGAAAATTCCAAATCGCTACATATAAATCTTGAATCCATTAAAACCATTCTCAAGAATCATCCACTCTACTCAAATCTCAATTAAATCGACCAAACAGACCGAACGACCCGTGCCCCATTAGCACACCAACACCCAAGGGAGTAACCTACACTCCTAAGCAAATAAGCAGATTCCTACTTCATGTGCATTACACCCTTCACGAATAACCACTCAATTATTTTATGATTCCCATATACACATAGAGTGTAATACAACCTGCATCCCGAATTTCCTCATAATTGATTCACCAGTATACCCCGAACCGAAACCAATACAACACATAATCGTGCAATCAACTCGTAGATAGAAGACTCCCCCACTTGGCTCAAAGCCACAGAACAAAATACTCGAAGACATCACGATACCCATACTCTATTACTGCCAGAATCCCGCACTGAAATTCAACTAAATCCTTCGTATGCTCATGTAACACAAACCATATACCTCAAATTATCTGCAAATCTCGCATTCATCCTCGTGATAGTCGGGTCAACTGTTACAACCAATCCAAACTCAAATCGCACAATTATCATTCATTGGTAAAGGAGAACTCTCTACAAAATATCATAGGGATCACACAACCTCAGGACACCTCGTAGGAGATAACCCACCGGCTTGCCTCAAACTGACATTTCTCTATACTCTCCCACAGTAACAACTACTACGCAATCACTTAATCTTCTCGATACTCATCAACAAGACATGAGAATCTACTTCACTCCACAACTAAATAACATGATAGATCCCTCAACACACCCATAACTCGAGACCATATGCCAAATCAAGACAGAAATCAGACACCCCATAGTCCTTGCTACATCTCAAGTAAACTCTTCTCGTCACATTCGAACAATCTAAACACGTCTCGCAGTTACATCATACTCACCACATAGTCATACATTCACAAATCCCACTAATAGGGACACCAACGGACCTATAATTCCCAAAAGCATGTGCTCACACAATCAAAATCTCAGTGCTCAAGCTACCGTCAAAACCCGGCCTTAAGTCATCCAGACTGGCCCATCATCAGCATGCCAAAATCACATCTCGCACCTCAACCATAGAGTCACAAGCCGCCAGCGCACAGATGATACCGAACGCTTATGTGCGCATGCGAATGCGTGGAAGGAATTCAAAGAGTTACGCTTCAAGCTGAATCAATGTCGCACGATAAGGAAAGAAAGATGGGAAGTATATCCTAAATGTCCTGTAGCCTCTCGAAGATAGGTATGGACGTCATCATACCGATCCGCAAGACTCTACTAGACACTTGCTCATGACTTGTAGAACCTATGAACCTAGAGCTCTGATAGAACCTATGAACCTCGAGCTTTGATACCACCTTGTCACGACCCAAAATCCAACCCGCTAAGTAAGCCAAATAATAACTATCCAATTCCAATAATATTAATAAGACAATTATTCAAAGAAATTATATGAAACTAATACATTTCCCAAGAACTGGTAGTATAAATCATAAACTTCTAAGAATAGAATTTACAAAGCTGATATGAAGTAAAATACATCTTCTGTTTGAAAAGTATATAAACAGAGTCTTTATAAATCTATGTCTGCCATGAACAAGAGGCAGCTAAAATAGGAACGCATGTACATAATCCAGCAACCATTCAAGTACAGCAACAACAGTAGCCAACATCTGCACGTAATATGCAGAAGTGTAGTATCAGTACAACCGACCCCATGTACTGAGTAAGTAACAAACCTAACCTTAGGTTGAAAGCAGTGACGAGCTGGAACATAGGTCGGGTCCAACACAAATAACCAATAGCAGTTCATAACAACGTAGGGCATATAAATAAGAAAGCAATTCAGAAAAAAAATGCTCAACTTTATCACAATTTCTTGAAAAAATTATGCTTTCAAGAATAACAGTGAAAACCTAAATCCTTTACCGAAATCGTCAAAAAATATGAGATAGTTTGAAAACTGTAAATGTTTCCATAAATCCTTTCCAAAATAAGTAAGATGTTTCATTTCCTTTCCAGATAGCAAGTGTGAAATACCTCTCTATGCTCACATATCAATGTGTGTAAAAGTCATAAGTGACATGATACCATACAACATGAGAAAAAATGCATCTCTATGCATGTATGTCATGTGTGTATGCCAATGCCATGTATCTCAGAGATGAATCATGTACTCACACTCTCAGAGTACTCAATCTCACTGTCTCACACTTTCCACTCATCATGCTCAACCACTCGGTACTGTATATGGCCCATACGGCCCAAGGAAGATCCATCCCGAAATATATACATCACTGACCATCAGTCACTCAGTACCGAGGAAGGCCAATCCGGCCCCAAGGAGAAGATCCATCTCCAGTTATATAATGCTTTGGACAAATCCATGTCCAGGGAAATCCATCCCTCAATAATATCATCCGAGCTCACTAGGGGTGTGTTACAATCTCCGGAGGGGCTCCTACAGCCCAAGTGTTATCATAAGCCAGATCCAGGCATAAATCAATATAGCATGCTACGGCGTGCAACCTGATCCCATAACCGTCACTCATAATCAGGCTCTCGGTCTCACTCAGTCATCAATCTCTCCAGTCTCACTCACGGTCTCAAAATGTCATGAAACTAGCCCGACAATAATAATATGATTTATTAATAAATAACAACTGAGACTGAGATATGATATGCATGCATGAATATGACTGAGTATGAAATATCAATGAAATCAGTGAGATGACTGCAAGAAACAACCATTATGGGTCCCAATAGTATCGGCATAAAGCCTAAACATGATATCTAGCATGATTGACAACTCAATTATTTTATCACATGGTGAAAATACGGATATCAGCACAATAGGGCCACTATTGAGTGCCATGGAAACAATAAAGTCCCTATTCACATGGTGCACACCCACTCGCCGGTCACCTAGCATGTGCGCCACCTCAACACAAATCACATAACACGTATTTTGGGGGTTTCATACTCTAAGCTCCAAGATTAGAAGAGGTACCTACCTTGAACAAGCCAATACCAATGTTGAGCAAGCTAAGCGATGCTCCAAAGATGCCATCCCGCGCGTTCCAAAATAAGTAAGATGTTTCATTTCCTTTCTAGATAGCAAGTGTGAAATACCTCTCTATGCTCACATATCAATGTGTGTAAAAGTCATAAATGACGTGATACCATACAACATGAGGGAAAATGCATCTCTATGCCTGTATGCCATGGGTGCATGCCAATACCATGTATCTCAGAGATGAATCATGTACTCACACTCTGAGAGTACTCAATCTCACTGTCTCACACTTTTCACTCATCATGCTCAACCACTCGGTACTATATATGGCCTATACGGCCTAGGAAAGATCCATCCCGGAATATATACATCACTGACCATCAGTCACTTAGTATCGAGGAAGGCCAATCCGGCCCCATGGAGAAAATCCATCTCCAATTATATAATGCTTCGGACAAATCCATGTCCAGGGAAATCCATCCATCAATAATATCATCCGCGCTCACTAGGGATGTGTTACAATCTCCGGAGGGGCTCCTACAGCCCAAGCACTATCATAAGCCAGATCCATGCATAAATCAATATAGCATGTTGCGGCGTGCAACCCGATCCCATAACTGTCACTCATAATCAGGCTCTCGGCCTCACTCAGTCATCAATCTCTCCAGTCTCACTCACGGGCTCACAATATCATGAAACTAGCCCGACAACAATGATATGATGTATCAATAAATAAATAACAACTGAGACTGAGATATGATATGAATGCATGAATATGACTGATTACGAAATATCAATGAAATCAGTGAGATGACAGCAAGAAACGACCACTATGGGTCCCAATAGTATTGGCATAAAACCTAAACATGATATCTAGCATGATTGAAAACTCAATTACTTTATCACATGGTGAAAATAAGGATATCAGCACAATAGGGCCACTATTCAGTGCCATGGAAACAATAAAGTCCCTATTCACATGGTGCACGCCCACACGTCCATCACCTAGCATGTGCGTTACCTCAATACAAATCACATAACATGTATTTCAGGGTTTTATATCCTCATCTCCAAGATTAGAAGAGTTATTTATCTCGAACAAGCTAATACTAATGTTGAGCAAGCCAAGCGATGCTCCAAAGATGCCATCCCGCGCATTCCGACCTCCAAATGACTCAAAACTAACCAAAAACAACTCAAATCTGTCTAGAAATGTCCTGAATCTAGCCACAAGCAGTTCAGTACAATCAATATAGGCTAAGGAATTAATCCACAAACAAAATACGAAATTATAGTAAAAATCCAAAATCGGTCCAAAGTCGACCCCCGAGCTCACATCTCGAAATCTGACAAAAGTCACAAAATCCGAAAGCTCATTCACTCACGAGCCCCACCATACCAAATTCATCAAAATCTGACACCAATCGGTCATTCAAATCCTCAAAACCAACTCTCCAAATCCCTAGCTTTCAATCCCCAGTTTACACCTCAAACATACACCTTCTAGGTGGGAAATCAGTGGGGAAACATAATTATTAAAGAAACAATGAAGACAAGGAACTTACCTCAGGAATTCCACTTGAAAAGCCCTCTCAAAATCTATAAAATCCAAGCTCAAAATGATGAAATGAAGCCAAAAATCTCGGACCTCGCTGATATAGGTTTTGCCCAGGCACTTAAGTACCTGCGGAGCCTGGGCTCGTACATACACGCCCGCTGGTGCAAAGCATCTGGGCGTACCTGCGAAAATGACTAACTCCAGCTACCTCCGCTCCTGCGACCCATGGTCCGCATGTGCGCTATCGCATATGCGGAGAAACCATCGCACATGCGACCCCTGCTGGTCTCCACCCTTTCCGCACCTGTGCTCAACCTGCCGCACCTGCGACTTCAGCAAGTTCTCAAATCACATTCCAAGTTCGTTGACCACCCGAAATCAACCCGAGGCCCACCGGGACCTCAACCAAACACACCAACAAGTCTTATAACATTATACGAACTTTATCGAATCTTCAAATCACCTCCAACAACATCGAAAACACGAATTACACATAGATTCAAGCCTAAGAAACTTCAAAATTTCCAAATTCTACAATCGATGCCAAAATCTATCAAATGACGTCCGATTGACCTCAAATTTTGCACACAAGTCACATTCGACGTTACGGACCTGCTCCAACTTTCGAAATCGAAATCTGACCCGATATCAAAAAGTCCACTCCCGGTCAAACTTTCCAAATTTCAACTTTCTGCATTTCGAGCCAAATTCAACCACGGACCTCCAAATCACAATCCAGACGCTATCCTAAGTCCAAAATCACCCAACGGAGCTAACGTAACCATCAAAATTCCAATTCGAGGTCAAATGCCAAAAAGTCAAACTTGGTCAACTCTCCCAATTTAAAGCTTCAACAATGAAATTCTTTCTTCCAATTCAATTCTGAATAACCTGAAAGTGAAAACCGATGATTCACACAAGTCAAAATACATCATACAGAGCTACTCATGCCCTCGAACATCGAGCGAAGTGTAAATGCTTAAAAGGACCGGTCGGGTCGTGACAGCTATTTAAAATCCATAAAGGTCATGATCGTGCCAGACACCGCTATCAGGGAATCCAACAATAAACACTTAATTGGTTTCTCATTTTTGTTACTTTTGAAATCATATTTTCCTTTAATTTAAATACTAAAGAAGATGGAGTTTACAAAATACATAATAATATCTTTAAAAATTCCAATACAGTGCAACCCATAATCATCCCAAAATACGATGTCACAAGTGCATGAGCATTAACTAGGAATGTAAAATAAAATACAACAGCTGTCCGGAATACAAATTGGACAGGAAAAATGTATGTACTCCGAAGGAGACTCTGTTGGCTGCGGAGCGTCATATAGAATGCAGTACACCTAAGTCCCCTCCATAATCGCGCCTCTGCGCCCCCAAGACCGCTAAACATATGTGTACCTGCACAAAACTGTGCAGCAAGTGTAGCATGAGTACGTAAATCAATGTGTACCCAGTAAGTATCCCGCCTAACCTCGAAGAAGTAGTGACGAGGGGTCAACTAGAACACTTACTATGGGCTATAATTAATATACCAATGATATGATAAATTATGGATTTTATGAGGCAACGGTAAACACAATAACATGAGGCAATTAAATAATTCTCTTGTTAATAGGGGATTTCCAAATTTATTTTCATCTTTTAACAATTTATATCTCTAGCCAATGAGGCCATATCAATTATCCATAATTACAAAAAAATCAATTAAGTCATGCGCAAATCATGCCGAGGTCGTACGGCCTGATCAAACAAATAAGTAAATTGTGCACTGCCAGAGGGACGAATGACGCGAACCATAGATGCATCTATTTAATCTGCCGAGGCGTTCGGCCCGTTCCACAAAGATAATCACATTCAAACAGTCAATTGAGAATTCATCAAGGGTGAATTATCCAAGGAAATGGCAATTGCTCTTTTAACAGTCAAGAAATGATGTTTAGCTTTATAGAAAAAATTATTTACCAAGTTCGATATTGTTTAAGCATTTTAAATTGACAACAAGGTTGCAAATATTACAAGTAGAGCATGCTTTTGGGTCCTAGACTACCCGGATTTAAGCATAATAGCAGCTACGCACGGACTTTCGTCACCTCATGCGTATGTAGCCCCCACAAATAGGAGCACATATTGATTTATTTTACCTATGGGGTAAATTCCCTTTTATAAGGTTAGAAATGAGACTTACCTCGCTATGAAGTTTCATAACTGGCTCCCAGGCCATTCAATCAACTCAAATTGATGCCCAATGCTCCAAAACTAGCCAATAAATGAGCAAATCCATAAATATATACTTTAATACTCATTATAATCATATTTACAATAATTTCCAACTCCGCTCAAAAAGTCGATAAAGCACCATCGGCCCCACGTGCCCGGATTCCGAAATTGTTTGAAGATAACCATTACCCATAACCTCACGAACTCAAATGTAAAATTTATTCCCAATTTCATGCCCAAATTCATGGTAAAAATCCAAAATACCAAATTCTACCAATCCCCCCCCCCCCACACACACACTTTCTACTAATTTTCATGTTTAAATTCTTATACAAATCATGTATTTAACTTATAATAAGTGGGGATCACTAGCCTTGAGTTGCTTGCTGAAATCTCCACTTGAAGCTCTTCAAAATCGCCCAAACTAAATGAAAAATGGGAGACAAATGGGCCAAGTCCTGTTTTAAAGAAACCACACTGCCCAGTGACCTTTTCGCACCTGCGGCTCTTAGGCCGCTTCTGCGGAACTCCATCCGCACCTGCGGCCCTTGCCGATTCTGCGACTACTGACATCGCACTTGCGCCATCGTAGGTGCGCAAATCATTTCGCTTCTGCGATTCTCATCAGCATTGGCTCCTCCCGCATCTGCGAAGTATCTCCCGCACCTGCGGCCCTCTTCATGCAGGTGCGGTTACACCAGCTGCCCAGCTTCTTCAACTCTTCCTCAAATTCAAATTCGATCTGTTAACCACCCGGAATCCACCTGAGGCCCCCGGAACCCCGTCCAATCACACCAACCAGTCCGATAACATAACACGGACCTGTTCGAAACCTCAAATCACATCAAACAATGCTAATACCACGAATCATACTCCAATTAAACCTTTATTAACTTTAGAACTTCAAACTTCCTTATTTGATGTTGAAACCTATCAAAACACGTTCGATTGACCTCAAAGTTTGTACACAAGTCATTTTTGACATTACGGACCTACTCCAACTTCCAGAATCGGATTCCGACCCCGATATCAAAAAGTCTACTTCCGGTCAAACTTCTCAAAAACCTTCAAATTTCTAACTTTCGCCAAACGACTCCAAAATGACCTACGGACCTCCAAATCCACTTCCGGACATGCTCCCAATACCGGAATCACCATACAGAACTATTCTCATACTTGGAATTCTAAACGGTCATCGATAAGATTGAAATGCACTTCAACTCAAATTAATGGAAATTCTTGCAAAATGCTAACTTCCACAATAGGTGCTGAACCGCTCCCGGGGCATCCAAATCCCGATCCGAACATACACCCAACTCCAAAATTATCATACGAACCTGCTGGAACCTTCAAATCCTGATTTCGAGGTCGTTTACTCTAAAATCCAATCTTAGTCAATTCTTCCAATTTAAAGCTTTTGAAATGAGAATTTTCTTTCCAATTCAACTCCGAACTTCCCGAAATTCAATCCCTACCACACGTACAAGTCATAATACCTGAAGTGAAGCTACTTATGGCCTCAAATCTCCGAACAAAGTGCTAGAGCTCAAAACGATCGGTCGGGTCGTTACAATAGCTATAAATTCATACCTTAAATTTTTCAGTAAAATAATGCTACTTGACTAGCCATTCCCAATCACTTTTGTCTACCCCATTTGGCACATCTTTCAGAGCATAAAGGAATGGCTTAGACATAATATTATTGTGCATCGATCCTCTCCAATTGTTCCATAACTTTTTGATATATTTCAAGACATGATCTCGTTGATCATTTATGTCATCACTGTCAAATTTGTCCTACAATATTTCACAAGTATCATTAAATATGAAGCTTTTTTTATAAACTAGAAAAATAGAAATTTAACTGTATGTATCAAAAGACATGATAAAGCTTATAAAGTTTATACGGGTTCTAATTGATAGATAGGGAAGATTCTTAAAAGAAAAAAGTGAAGCGACCATGAGTGTATATTTAGTTCCATTTAACAGGCAAAGGAAGTATGCTTATGCATAAATATACTTGCAATAGTCGAAATAAAAGTTAGACAAATTTGGAGCAGCAAATATGCATGATTAGATATTGATACTAGAAGAGTCAGGTGTATGCCACAATTAAAAATGAGGAAGATTAGTTAATCAATTACAAATACATGCATCTACATAATCTCATAAAATACTAGAGCTAGATTTATCTTAATTATTCTGAAAGTCCTTTTTTGTAGGACTTGGAAACTATTGAATCAAAAGCTAGTGTCCATGTATAGCCAAACTTTTATTAACTTATCAAGATTCACATTAGTCATGCGTAGGCTAACTAGTTCTCCCATAAACAAGACCAAAACCAACCATAGATCCTACAATACAATGTGTAGTGGATACTGGCCAATCATAATATGATGCAACCAGGGCAAGAACACAAAGGGTTTACTTGAAAATTCGTACGAGAGTACTTGGTGATTTTCTTAATGGACACCAATGCTTCATCTGTCAAATGCATTCAGCTAGATATAGATTGATATAGCAGATATTCATCCGAACGAAATGGAAAGCATAGGCAGAGGTCCTAGCTAAGACTTACAGTCTATGTATTCTGATGCACTTTGAAGTGAATGCTAAGGTAGATATTCCGTCGGACAATTTAATGATAAGGTAGTCTATGTATTCTGATGCACTTTGAACTGAACTTCCATTTGTGTACTACCAAGAATTTATCAATTCAATAGCTTCTAAGAGTGTGGCTTCCATGATGTGAAATCATTCAATCTAGCAAGAAACACCCCAGAGCACATCTGGAAAATATACTAATATGATATGCAATTAACCAACCATTGAATGCAATGATGTAAGCTCACATGTATTTTCTTTCATTTGTGAAAGAAGAAATGGAGAAGGCAAATCAAGAAAGTAACGCTTTAAATCTTTACAGTAACAACTTCCCATGTGTGTTGTAGCTTATATTCTTCGATGTCTGCCCATGAGTGTACCCGCAATGGGCACATATTACGATCACGAACCAATATACTTAAGTATCTGGTAAATGAAGCATGATGCTGTCCAACAACCTTATTGTGCTAGAAAGTGACTCGCAACTTTTCTCCAACTTTGAGTTTTTACCCCGATTCGTTCCTGCCACTTTTTTTACCTTTTCAGATTCACATGGCCCAACAAATCAAATTTAAGTCAAATATAGAAATCGTTATTGTACAATAATAACAAATAAATCTCATAGCTTGAGATAATAAAATACTTATTTCACTTCTCTGAGTGCCGTGCATCTCTTCTTCATCACGAGGAAGGGGAGCATCACCTTACAATATTTGATCCAAACCAGAAGGAGCAACATTTTCTCCGACTTTGAGTCCTGCAATATTTTTACACCTACTCTTTCCTCTCACTTTTTTTTACCTTTTCAGATTCACATAGCCCTGCAAATTCTAATTTAAGTCAAATATAAAAATAGTTCTTGTACAATAATAACAACAAAAATTATAGCTTGAGATAATAAAATACTTATTTCACTTCTCTCAGTGCCCTACATCTCTTCTTCTTCACGAGGAAATGGCTCCAATATTTGATCAAAACCAAGAGGCACAACATTTTCTCTAACTTTGAGTCCTGCAATATTTTTACACTTATTCGTTCCACTCACTTTCTTTACCTTTTCAGATTCACATAGCCATGCAAATTCCAATTTAAGTCAAATATAAAAATAGTTCTTGTACAATAACTATAAAACCTTGAGAAAATGAAATACATATTTCACTTCTCTGAGTACCCTGCATCTCTTCTTCTTCACGAGGAAGGGGAGCATCACCTTTCAATATTTGATCAAAACCAGGAGGCGCAACATTTTCTCCAACTTTGAGTCCTGCAATATTTTTATACCTACTCGTTCCTTTCACTTTTTTTACCTTTTCGGATTCACATAGCCTTGCAAATTTCAATTTAAGACAAATATAAAAATAGTTCTTGTACAATAACAATAAAAAAGTCTTATAGCATGAGATAATCAAATACTTATTTCACTTCTCTGAGTGCCCTGCATCTCTTCTTCTTCATGTGAAAAGGGAGTATCACCTTCCAATATTTGATCAAAAACAGGAGGCACAACATTTTTTCTGACTTTGGGTCCTGCAACCTTTTTACACCTATTCATTCCTCTCACTTTTTTTATCATTTCAGATTCACATAGCCCTACAAATTCTAATTTAAAACAAATATAAAAATAGTTCTTGTACAATAACTATAAAAAACTCTAATAGCTTGAGATAATAAAATACATATTTTACTTCTTTGAGTGCCCCACATCTCTTCTTCTTCATGAGGAAGGGGAGTATTTCCTTCGAATATTTGATCAAAATCAGGAGGTGCAGGACTATCATTATGAATTAACTTTTTCATATCAGAATCTAATACATTAAAAGCTTTACTTTTGCCAATCAAACCTCGTTGTTCAACATTTACTCTTATAGAACCCAATGCTCTGAAGCTTTGCCCTCGCCCCCTTGCTAAGGTACCAGGTGGAACGTACACATGCTTAACTGTCTTCGAACTTGACTTTATATTAGACTTCTGATATTTTGATGGATTCATGTCAACCTAGCATAGAAATAATTGAGTAACAGATGTCTATCATGTCAATTTTATCATATATGAAGATACAAATGTCTTTAAAAGAAGCTAGGAAATTAGATAGCCATAGACAACAGTAATAAAGAAAATTTACAGAAATATGACGCATAGAAACCTGGAGATAAGAAAATATTTAGCAAGTCAAATTCATCATATAAGAGTATATAATCAGTTAAGAGAAAATTCACAGTTATAGTTTTAGATACCTTTTCTGAACTTGTAAATCAAATGGAATCCAGTACGAAACTTCCATTATCACAAGTGAATTGTCTAATAAAATGAAGGAGTTGATAAATATCCAAACCTTCATGAGATCTTTTCCTTTTCAGTTTTGAAGAATTATCTAACTCCTCTAAATCATCAATATTTTCTTGCAGAACCTCAAAAGTATCACGAGGTTGAACTTTTCGTACAACATGCCAACCTTTATTGGAAAGATCGTCAACGTAAAAAATTTGTGATGCTTGGTTCGCTAATACAAAAGGCTTGGTTGTTTTCAGAAATCGCTGGCGGTTAAGCACGTAGTTTAGAAAATAATATTTACATACATGGTTTAAAAAATATTAATGTTAACTAGCACTCACCTTTTCTTTTAACCAACTAATGAATTACCTATCATAATTTTCTTGAGAGGTATCAACTAGAGTTAGTGAACTCTCTACAAATAATTAAAGCATAACAACATGTCATTTTAATGAAAAGAATAGAGAAATATATAAAAGTAAATTATTGAAACAAGTCATTACTTACTCCATAAATGGTTGAATTTCATCACAATTCTTCAAATTATAAAAATGTGCTTGCTCCAGTTCATTTGAATCAAGTTTGTGTGGTTTGCCACCTCTTAAAGCTCTTCCAGGTTGACAAAAAATTGTTAAACCTCCATCAGATTCTATAATACCACCATCATAATTTCGTTCAAGGCGATTAAACTTTGTTTCCATTATATGTATATATTACGAATAAATGGTTTCATAAAGTATATATATCGGTCCATTGGATACATCCATCGATATTGAGAAGGTCCAGTAATCTTAGCTTCATTAGCTAAATGAATTGGCAAGTGATTTATGACGTCAAAAACGGGGATTTGGGCATCTATCTGCTCTAGTTCATCCACACTTAAACATTTCGATCCAAGCACGTTGAAAAATAAAGGCAACTCAATAAGCAGTTCACACATAGATTTGCATAGCATACCCCGTAGAGCAAGAGGGAGTACATATTGTAGAAGAACATGGCAATCATGACTTTTTAAACCTGAAATTTTGCGATCTTTAATGTTGACACACTACGAAATATTTGATGAAAATCCATCTAGGACCTTTAAGTTCTTCAAGAAACTGAAAAACTTGTGCTTCTCTTCAGGAGATAATGTATAACATGCTGTTGGTAAGTCATATTTATTCCCAAATTTTATCGAATGCAATTATTTCCTAATGTTTATTGCTTGCAAATCCAACCGAGTATTTATGGTGTCTTTTGTTTTTCCTTTGATATTTAAAGTTGTCCCCAAAATATTATCATATATATTTTTCTCAATGTGCATTACATCTAAGTTATGCCGCAATAAAAGAGTTCTCCAATATGGGAGATCAAAGAAAATACTCTTCTTATTCCAATTATCACCCCTACTCTCATGTGATATTTTAATCTTCTTCTTTGGATCCTTCATTAGTTGTAACCCATCTAAATCAGCCACTTGATCAAGTATATCTTCTTCTTTGGATCCTTCGCTCCTTAGTGCCATCAAATAATGTTTTATTATTCCTCCATTTTTGATTTAGAGGAAGAAAGTGTTTATGTCCATATAGCACTGTTTTTTATAATTTTATAACCTAATTGAGTGAGTTTCTTTATTGCAACATGGGCATGCTAGTTTTTCCTTTGTGCTCCATCTAGATAAATCTGCATATGCTGGGAAACCGTTAATGGTCCATAATAAAGATGCATGTAACATAAAGTTTTGTTTAGTTGACGCATCAAAGGTCTCTACTCCAGATTCCCATAATTCCTTTAATTCCTCTATCAAAGGTTGT
This sequence comes from Nicotiana tabacum, assembly GCF_000715075.1. NCBI lineage: Eukaryota > Viridiplantae > Streptophyta > Magnoliopsida > Solanales > Solanaceae > Nicotiana > Nicotiana tabacum. Next base: position 67,404,917 of record NC_134100.1, read on the forward strand.
AGATAAACATCAATAGCAACTCTAGGACTATCAGGACCAGGAATAATCATCGACAAAATAAAATTTTCTTTCTTCATGCATAGCCATGGTGGTAAATTATAAGGAATAAGTATCACATGCCAAATGCTATATGAAGTTTTGGAATTTCAAAATGGTTGAAAACAATCGCTAGCAAGTCCAAGTCGAATATTACGAGGCTCATATGCAAAAGTGGCACGACCCCAATTTCCCTCCATAGGGTATCTTGATGGAACCTAGTCTTTAAGACTAGGTAAGCCTAACAACTTGCGGAATAACTGAATATAAAACATAACTCAAATCTCAACATATGAAATATAAATACGAACTGCGATTCAATTAATTTAAAACTCCCAAAATCCGGCAGAAATAAGTCACAAGCTTCTAAGAGATGATACTAAATGTCTCTATACATCAGAGTCTAAAATGAATAAGGAAAATAATATAATAAGGATAGAGGGGGACTCTGAGGTCTGCGGACGTTGACATATATACCTTGAAGTCTCCACGTACAGTCCAGCTCACTGGTATCTAGTCTGATAGGAAGAAACTGGATCTGCACAAAACGATGTGCAGAAGTGTAGTATGAATACACCACAATGGTACCCACTAAGTACCAAGCCTAACCTCGGTAGAGTAGCGACAAGGTCAGGTCAGGGCCCTATTGGAATAAAAGGACATGAGGTAGAAAATATAATAATACAATGAAAAGACTGAGAATTTAACAACGAGAAATACCGAAGAGGAAACTACACAACAAATAGGGGTAAACAATAGGGGCGCTCCTAAGATACCGCCTTGTAGTCCCAAAAGTAAATATGCAACAGGGGTCTCCCGAGGTACCGCCTCGTAGTCCCAAAAGTAAATATGCAACAGGGGATCTCCCGAGGTACCGCCTCGTAGTCCCAAAAGTAAATATGCAATGGGGATCTCCCGAGGTACCGCCTCGTAGACCCAAAAGTAAATATATAACTCACAACCTATGGAACAACGAATTTACTGCAAGGAATCATACAATTAAAGACTGAATACAAGATCACAGAAGCAAGTAGTTCAACTAAGCATGTTGCAAAAATTTCAAGTAAGGGTAAAGATACGTAGACTTGTGATACTAGGCTCAACATGACAGCTACACATGCTAAGCCAACTCAGTTAAGGAATTTAAAAGAAGACTACTTAGCAAGAACCGGAATTTTCACATTTAGCCCGTGTACGAACTCGTCACCTCGCGTACACGGCACTCACATATCACAAATTATTATAACAGTAATAAATCCTAAGGGGAGGTTCCCCCCACATAAGGTTAGACAAGTCACTTACCTCAAATCTCGCTCAATCAATCGATAAGAATGCCTTTTCCTCGACTTTCCGGCTCTGAACGGCCCAAATCTAGCCAAAAGCAATTAC